>NC_142934.1:101783929-101816429 GCF_046866305.1 Octopus bimaculoides | reverse complement strand
TATAACACAAAGGAAGACGCTCATGCATTAAAGATAGAGAGAACGACGTAGGCGAACTGTTGTGGGTATGGACCGGAGTAATTAATATCTCAATCCTTCTGGAGAATAAATTCAAATAGGAAGTACATGGAAACCGGAGGCGGCTGTGAACGAGAGAGATAAACAACAAAACTGCGGAGGGTCTCTGTATGCATGCACAGGTGTGTATGAGCCTATATGCGTGTGTTTATGTGTGTGTGTGTGTGTGTGTGTGTGTGTGTGTGTGTGTGTGTGTGTGTGTGTGTGTGTGTGTGTGTGTGTGTGTGTGAGAGTATATATCTGCAATATGACCGAAATTTTAGAAGGTTGCTTTGCAAATATGAGATGCCTGTTCGATACCGATTCGCACCAACACGGAAAACATATCATTTTCTCTAAGCTCAAGTTGATCATAAAATGGGAAACCGGGTTGATTGAACTAAGTGAAATATACTTGTAATTCAAAAAGATACGGGCTTGTTACACATTGCTTGATTTTGATTCTGCCACAGAAATAACTAAAACATACCGAACTCTGTGTACAACTACTAGCGCCATAAGTACTGAGTACGTAATTCAGGTGGTCGAATTCCTGAATCCTCACCTCGGCCAGATAATAACAACCACCACTATCTTATCAATTTAAAAACATTAAACATGTATATGGTTTAGCGTATGTGTTTGTCTGCCTGTATGTATCTATCTGCATGTGCCTATCTAACTATCCATTCAACTACATATATACATACATGCATATATGCATACCTATATACATATATACATACACACATACACACAGACATATACATGTCTCCATCCAAACAGTGGTGAGAGACAAGAAATCGAAAAACTTAAATTTTAATCAATACTCGAATGCATCTGCTAATACTCTGCTTTAATCTCTAACTCTCATATAAACATAATTATATATATATATATATATATATATATATATATATATATAAATGTTTTACATATAAACAATGTACATTCATGGACACTAATACGCGATCGAAAAGTAACAACGGCAATGAAAAGATCATCACGATACACACACCTAGCGAGATATATTGATAGATCGATCGATCGATCGATCGATAGATAGATAGATAGATAGATAGATAGATAGATAGATAGATAGATAGATAGATAGATAGATAGATAGATAGACAGACATACAGATAGATAGATAGATAGATAGATAGACAGATAGATAGATAGATAGATAGATAGATAGATAGATAGATAGATAGATAGATAGACAGATAGACAGACAGATAGATAGATACTTACATACATAGATAGATAGATAGATAGATGCATATGTACATGCGTATATGGATTATTGGAGATATTATGTTACTCATTACAAACACTGGGGTTACCTGATCTTGATCCTGAAGTTATGCAAAAATGTCTATTGTAATTGGACATTTAACTTCTACTGTATTCTTGCTGATTTATTTGTAATACATGATTCACTTATCCCACACAAAATCAAATTTATTCTTCTACTACCTAATATAACATTGTAATATATCACATCTTGACTCGATATATTGATAAGAAGGAACCCAGAAAGTATGAATAAAATATATATCCTCAGAAAGATTGTTTTATATGAATAATATCAAATACTATTTCGTTGAGAACACCAATTTGAGATGAATAAGTGGTTGAAGCTAAAGGATTGGCTAAACGTAAAAGGGAATGTATATCAAAATTTCAGATCAAAGGGGAGAAAATTCAATATAGTGGAAGTGGTAGAGCGGGTGGATACCCTTCAGCAGTCTCTTTGAAACTGAAATTGCTGTATATAAGTGTATATGCTTAATATTATTACACGTAAGTGTTACTGTATATGGATGCTCGACTAGCTAGAAAAAGCCATCAGTCCTTCCTTAAACCATTCCATACCGACTTCGAAAACAGGGGAAACATTGCGAAAATATATTATACCTTCAAAAATGAAGCAACACATGTGCAGTTGCAATGCTGTTATTTAGAGACCTGCTTAGGATAATACAGACAGACAGCCACACACACAAACACACACACACATACATGGAAGTCCTATATATTGCTCCAGGCAATTCGTAATACATAAACTGATAAGCACATAGGTATATACTTAAAGTATAATCCTCAGAAATGTTAGGATGTCTGCGCTGAGGAGTATGTTATGACGTATGCCCTTTTGATTCAGACGTATTGTATTGACAGAAGGAGTAAAATATGTTTCGCAACTGGCAGTTCGTCATAGATTTAACAGACGAAACATTAGCCTTCAATTGCAATACGCCCAGTGACAGAGAAACTTATCAAACTACAACAATTTCACATTGAATATATGAACTCACAATATGAACGATACATTTCGATGAGTATTCAGTTGTTAAGTCAAAAGCATTCTTCTCTTAGAATTAAGATGTAAGCGATAAAGTATTCACCTAACATGTGTATCTTCAACATGATTATCATGCCAAAGCAGCATTACTTTCGGTGTTGTAAGAGTGGGCTTATAGATATCAGCTACAATCGACAGATGAAACAACTGTCTCTCACATATCGATGCCCTAAAGAACAAAGGCCTAAATAACATCGGTGGTATCTTAACTCAAAACGCAGAGAGAAATCTCAGTTGATATTCTAACGCGTTTTATTAAAAAGAAAAACGATAAAAGCTAATGACCTACCCATTTCCTCGTTTTAAATATGTCCATATACAGTAGATCCTATTAAAATATATCCAGAGATTATCAGTGCCGCGATAGATTATTTAATATTTTATGTAAAATAAAAGTATCCGTGTATTCCTATGGATATTTAGCTCCGATTCAGCTCTGTGTTCAAGTGTATTGAGTTACCATTATGTCGCCCTTCTCTGAAAGTGCTGAGTTCATCGGAACGAAGGAGATTTACCGTAATGTTCATTGTATTTTTAATTTTTCGTTAGATTAGTCTGATTAAGGATTTATCACCAATGTCCTTGCTGGTCTTCTGACACTGGTGAGAAAAGCTACCCTTGATTTCTATCTAATATATTGCAATTGGACATCTACAAGTACATGAAGACAACCAAAGATACGGTTCCTAATGATGGATATTTTGTGGACAAACGATTGTCTCTGCGATGAGATTGAATCAACATATGTGACAAGCAGAAGGGAGACCAATGAGTCGGGTTGATTGAATGGAAAAGTTACTCATAGTCCGCGGAAGAGAGTTCGTTATCGTAGCAGAAGAAAAGACAGAGCTAGAAGATTGGTGCCTGTAGGTGAGTTGCAGGAGCGTGTCTGTGTGTATTATCTCTGATAGAGTCAAATTTCTGATTATGAAAAATTTGTGAAATACATATTTGCAATATTTTCTGGACGCCTTGAAATCCGCTACTCAGCACACATCAGTACATTCTACAGCCCTCGTGCATTTTGTTGTTTCATGGCGTCAGCATAAAAGGAAAAGGATTATTTCGCATTAAGAAATTTAGTAATCTGCCATATGGGTATATCTTCTACAACTAGTATCCACGAACGCTTTTCCCAGTTGACACACACTGTGCCTTGCTATGTGAAGACACCGAATGTTGGATTTCCTTCTCAAGTTAATGTTCGTGTGTTCGTTAGACCGTACTTAGGAATTACTGTCCGTAATTGATGTTTTGTTACTATTCTGCATTTCCTCTGTACATTTCTAAAAGTACATTTACTTTTGGTTGTAACGAAAACTTTCCATCAATGTAAGGAACCGAATCTTCTTTGCAGTTGCTTTTCGTGTTACGTTTAGCGTTCACCCTTCCATATATTACGCCATACCTGGCATTCCAGTTGAAGGAATGATAATATTATACACCTCTAATCACTTTGTTAATAATTCGGAGGGAACGAGATTAAAGAGTGGCTAAACTACAAGAAAATCATCAAGAATCTCGTTTGGGAAAGTACATCTTAAGGTTTGTGACTATTTATATATTCTTTTATTCTTCGATCTGTTTCAGTCATTTGACTGCGGCCATGCCGGACCGCCGCCTTTAATCGAGCAAATCACTCGATACTTTGTAAGCCTAGTACTTGTTCTATTGACCTATTTTGCCGAACCACTAACTTACAGTGACACACCGACATCGGTTGTCAAGCGATGTGACGTGGGACAAACACAGGCACATATAAACACACACACACACACACACACACACACACACACACACACACACACACACACACACATATATATATATATATATATATATATATATATATATATATATATATATATATATATATATATATATATATATATATGTATATATATACTATATATACGACGGACTTCTTTCAGTTTCTGTCAACCAAATTCACTCTCAAGGCTTTGTAAAAGACACTTACCGAAGGAGTTACGCAGTGAGACTGAACCTGAAACCATGGGGTTGGGAAGGAAGCTTCTTACCACACAGTCAATGAGTGTGCGAATTTATACCTACATTTACAATGATCTGTACACGCGCGCGCGCACACACAGACAGACACAGACACACACGCACATACACACACATTCACACACATAGACAGTCACACACAAACACGCGTGTATATATATATATATATATATATATATATATATATATATATATATATATATATATATATATATATATATATATATATATATATATATATATATATATATATATATATATATATATACACACATATATATATGGATGTGTGTATATTAAACATATATTCCCCTGTCTGCCATATCGAGTGATACTCGATTATGTGATTCAGTTAAACTGTTTCAATGAAACAATCACTGCATAATTGCATACGCACATATTGATTTACATTTAGACGGGAACTTTTACATATACACATGCATATATTTGATCTACGTTGGAGAAATTGGTTAATAGAAAATATATAATTATTTAAGTCTTCGGGGGATTGTGGACCAAACGTACTTCCACAAACCTGATTGAACTTATTGCATAGTACCGTTCGTAATTTTTGTGTAATATACTTTATTCTAACCTTTACTCTTTTGCTATTCTCAATATAGTTTCATTGAATTTGTCTC
Source organism: Octopus bimaculoides (assembly GCF_046866305.1). Taxonomy (NCBI): domain Eukaryota; kingdom Metazoa; phylum Mollusca; class Cephalopoda; order Octopoda; family Octopodidae; genus Octopus; species Octopus bimaculoides. The sequence continues at coordinate 101,811,335 of NC_142934.1, read as the reverse complement.
TACACTATTTACGTCTTTGTTTATCTCCTTCCATCCTTTCTGATGATTTGTCTTCGTCCACGTAGTAAACATCAGGTGGCCTTCTTCATTGAAATATAAAGACACTTGCAACAGCATTTGGGCCCAGTTTTCGATGTTTTCCACGTGAGTCATCCAGTACAACTGTATTACATTAACATAGTCTCACCCCAGGTATACCTACATGCTGCAGATACTTCTGCTTCATGATGTGGTCTAGCTATGAAATGTTTATTATTGGCCGTAACAGGCATAACCGATACATCATCAGGTTACACTCTTTTACTTGTTTCGGCATCGGCGATGCGATTATTTTTTGTCACCACTGTGGTCTCTCTGACTTTCTCAGTCGTGAGTGTTTCACATTACCACTCCTGTATGTGCCTTTGTCCCAGATGCTACCCCATTTGGTACACAAGGAAGTTTGATTCTGCTGCCCTCGCCTGCACCACATCCGGTTCATCTGGTATTGTGGAGAGGAGGTTGTCTAGTTCATTTTTGAAGGTTACTACTTCCACCTTATTCAGATTTCTTAATTATTTTGGTAGGGCATTGAAGAGCCGTGGGCCTTTGAACCTGAGACCATTGCAGTACCTGTTCCTAAATTCAGATGGAGTGAATGGAACCATTCGAACGATACAACGGCGGGCAGTCGTATGTATTCAATATATATATATATATATATATATATATATATATATATATATATATATATATATATATATATATATATATATATATATATGGTGGTTGTCTACTCCTTAAACAGAGTTTGACCACCTCCTGCACCTACACCTTAGCCCTTTCATGGCGTCTGATGTGGCTTTTTAAACCAGACAGTGTTTTGAAAAAACACCCACACAAATTGCACCTCTGATTTGCACTACCAATACCTGCAAGTAAGTTCTGCTCATTGTGGATCCTAACATGTCGTTTAAGACCCCCATTGGATTTGCAAACCCTCTGGCACACACCACATTCAAACGTGTGCACAGACATATAATCAGAATAGCTGTAGAGAAACACACACAAAAACAAATAGATAGATGGATAGATAGATATGAATTGAATTCAACTAGTTTCAGCACACGAGCTGGTGTGTGTGTGTGTGTGCGCGCACACACACACACACACGCACATACATATATATGTATATATATATATAAATATATTATATATATATATATATATATATATATATATATATATATATATATATATATATATATATATATATATATATATATATATATATATATATATATATATATGTATGTATATATATATATATACATATACATACATATTTATATAACTATATGTATATATGCATATATATATATATATATACAGGTTTCGTGTGTCACATAGCTAGCTAGAGGCGATGGCTTCTTGGAGCTAATTCACGGCAGCTTTCGTCCTAATTTTGGGACTGCCATGTTGGCTTGGCGATAACTATTAATATATATATATATATATATATATATATATATAGTGATATAGTGATATTTAGCACAAGGAATAGAGTGACTCAGGGTACAACTGTTTCGTGCGTTAGTAGTTGTCAAACTCCTACACCTACATGTGTGTTTATATATATATGTGTGTGTGTGTGTGTGTGTTTGTGTGTTCAGGGGGACTGAATAGATACTCCCCTTAATATATATGTACAATAATGCACATATATACTTCCCTTAATATATTTGTACAAGAATATGCATGCAAATTGATACCCACATGAAAGAGAAAAGAGTTAAACAAATACAAATTTTATATATTGACGCAGAGATAAATAGACAGACATAGATGTAGATAGAATACGGCTTTCACGAGAATAATTATAGAAAGCTGAAAGGAGATGGCAATTTTTATATTTTGTGCCCTTACGGACACTATATTTCTAGTGAAAATTAATCGCAACGCATATAGATCACATTAGGTCGGATCACATATTAGCATTAACACCCTCTTTATCATAAGCAACTCGAATGTTTGACACAATCACACACCAGTCGGGCATATATGCAAGAAGCCATCAATTTTTACTAAATATAATGGTTATTTTCATTCGGCAATCTTTCTGTGGGAAACTAAATTAATATTGAAAATGTATCTTATGGAAAATGACAAAGTTCTGTTTGGAAATATGGTTCTATTTAATGGTATTATAAATTATTTCATAAATTTGGCTTACACTTTTACTGAAGGTAAATAAATGTTTTATATATTTATATTAATACTGTATTTATTTTCATTTTATAAAAACAACAAAGTCATCGTAAGCCAGCTTGCCCAGATAATACATGTGAGTAGTTTTATGTTGTTCAAACATTATATTTATTCCATAAAATGGTTTCATTTGTGGCCGGTTAAGTGTGAAGGTAAAATTTTAAAGTTACACGATAGAGGAGAAAATTGCTACTTTCATCTCCGTAAGTGAAGCGAATGTGTCGTAAAATGCTGAACAGAACAGAACATGAACAGAAGGTATTATGGTCTCTGGGGAAAACTGACGATGCCAAGTTCTATCACTAAAATTTTGTGACTATATATGTAAATTCTGTTTGTTGTTGATATATATGTGTGCGAAGGCGCATTCGTGCGTCTGCCTGCTATATATATATATATATATATATATATATATATATATATATATGTGTGTGTGTGTGTGTGTGTGTGTGTGTGTGTGTATGTATGTGTGTGTGTGTATGTGTGTATACGCGTATGTATGTAGTATGTGTGTATGTTAGTGTGTATATGCATATGTGTGTCCGCGCACGTTGTGTACAGAAATGAGAAAGAGAGAGAGACAGAGAGAGGGAGAGAGAAAGAAAGCGTGAAAGAGAAAAATACTTTGATAGATATATATAGAAAAATAAAAAGATAGAAAGATATTGCAAAATTATTTATTTAGTTTGAAAACCTCATATCCATGCGGGTATTTGCTAATATCAGAGTGGCATACAGTTTGTCTTTGTTTATGAGATTTTTCCTATCCATTTCCTGAACGTCCAATTATGCATTTAAACAGGATTTGATTATATAGCGCACTGGCAATATATATGTAGATATTTCATATCATAGGTGAAAAATACTAAAATAATATAGATAGAAATGTATCATCCATAAATGAAGACTCCGAAGGAAGATGTAATAAAATACATCGACTCGTTCTTACGAGTTACAAATTGTAAATTTCATTATATGCGTATGGATAACTTTGTGTGAAGTATATCTGTGTTTACTGTTTGAGAAATATCTGTAGCTATAGCATTTTCTGTAATATTGCAAATTCACGTGGACAGCAATGTATATGTTTACAAGTACAATAATGCAGTAGATTCTAGATACGGATTATGTTGGGACTTCTACCTTTTTTTTTTTATATCTCAAGGGCGTTGGTGTGGCAATAATAAGAGAGTAGTTTACAAGATTTATTTTAGTTAAGATAAATCTGGACTTAGATTTGTCATTAATCCCCCACCCCCGGTTCGAATAGCAGAACAACCAATAATTTTTTTTCTGGTGTAGATGCAATCGTAATTATTTAGACTCTGTAAAATGATGATCTTGAAATTAAGATTATGAGTACATGTACCAGTCCAGTGGCCGGTGGTTGTAGCACAATGCTGACTAGAAGAACTGAAATTGATTTTACGTGCTGAAAAATACAGGACTAGAACAAATTAGATGCATGTTTGTGTCACTTACTTCTAATTTTCTCGGCTAACAAATATTTTAATGTTTTTTTTTTTTTTTTTGTGAGGATTCCTTGTTGTGAGGATTCGTTGTTGAGGGGATTCCTAGTTTTCGAGATTAGTGTTCAACTCCTATGCCTGATAATGCAGTGCAGTAAATTCGCAAATTTTAACTTACCATTTATCATCTTAATAATTTTATTGTCATCAGCTTCAGCATAGCTCATTTCACAACTATCCCTTACACATGATAGCGTGTATATATACATACATACATTGGTGCTACGCGTACGTTTGTTTTTGCACCTGTAATTTTATTTTTGATCTTCTATACAAATGAAGATATTTCCGTCGTTTTGCTGCTTTTTTTTTTCTACGAAATTAGAAGATACATTGCGGAAATGTTATTTTCACGCGTTGCATTTATTTATCACCCGATGAGATATCCCACCCGTAAGGGATCGATGCTAGATGTGCCGGGGCAATTGACGTAGCATATATATATATATATATATATATATATATATATATATATATATATATATATATATATATATATATATATATATATATATATATATACGACTAGAAATAATATTTGTTTCTTTTTATGGAAATAAAAGTGTTTATAGGACTGCAAAACATAAGTGCTCAAATGTAAATGAGACAGAGATAAAGAAACATTGATCATAGAACTAACATCAAATTTGAGCCAACGACTTTACGTATAACACCATACCTCAACAATTTGATCATATATTAATATTACCATGGTTCTTAAATACATAAAAAAATATATATACATAAAAACACAGAAGGTAAAGATATATATGCAAATGAAATACAAATATATAGAACGGCCTATCAGAAGATAAATATAAACGACTAAAAATTCATTAAAATTGTAAATCGTGTCATGCGAATAAAATACTAAATAAACTAAGATAAAATAAAATATCAATCGACTAAACATATTTCTAAAAAATTACTTTTTACTCTCCTTTCTCAAGAGTACGTCCAAAAAGTTCAATTCTTAAAACCATGTTAGGTTAGAATCCATGAGCAAAAAGAGTTCCACAAAATCAATTCAAACATAGCTCATCAACGCGGTTCGATTACATTTAAAGTGCATCACGGCAACGACCCGCTCATTAGGGTGAACAGGAAAAACGTACAGAACACAACTAAAAAAAAATAAGAAAACAATCCTAGGATTAGCATAAATAAGGGGCAATAAAAAAAAGAGGCTAATTGTAGCAGCGTAAGACCTAGCGATAAAAACAAACAACTTGAGAAAGATAATATATCGTGAGAATGTGCTTAAAATATGTAGAGATTGTGAAACTTGGAAAAAGACAGTGCCACACATTGTGGAAGAATGCCTCAAGTTCACACAGGAAGACTATAAGAAAAAACGGAGGCACGATCAGGTTGTTAAACTTTTACACAGGGAACATTACCAGAAATGGTGATCTGAATCTGGAAACACATGGTACTATCATCGAGTCAAAAGAGTACTGAAATCGGAGAAATGTAAGTTTTTGTGAACTTACTTATTCAAGTGGACAAGAAGTTAGAAATTAATAAACCGGACATACAAGAAAACATAGAAAAGGAAAAGCGAAGTTGCTTACTAATCGACGGAACATGATTGTTTGAGTGAAGGATTGTAAAGGAAAAGGAAGATTTCGACCATGGAAACAGTAAAGTCGCGCCTATAATAATTGGTGCATTAGAAACAGTAATCAAAGTTATAGATAAATAGATGAAGGGGTTAGAATTGAATGCCCAGTAGAGCTCCTACAGACAGTTTGTCTATTAGGAACAATAAGAATTATCAGGAGGTTTGTAGGCAATTGAAATACTGCTGATGCCTAAGGTTACAAGTCCTAGTCCGCTACTTGCATAAATCCTACAAGGAATAAGACAGAACCCGAGCCAAAACAAAATAATAATAATAATAATAATAATAATAATAATAATAATAATAATAATAATAATAATAATAATAATAATAATAATAATAATAATGATAATAATAATAATAATAATAATAATAATACTGATTATAAAAATAATAATAATAATAATACTGATTATAAAAATAATAATAATAATAATAATAATAATAATAATAATAATAATAATAATAATAATAATAATAATAATGATAATAATAATAATAATAATAATAATAATAATACTGATTATAAAAATAATAATAATAATAATACTGATTATAAAAATAATAATAATAATAATAATAATAATAATAATAATAATAATAATAATAATAATAATAATAATAATAATAATAATAATAATAATAATGATAATAATAATAATAATAATAATAATAATAATAATACTGATTATAAAAATAATAATAATAATAATACTGATTATAATAATAATAATAATAATAATAATAATAATAATAATAATAATAATAATAATAATAATAATAATAATAAACACCTGGAAAATAACAACCTGTTTCCAGAAGAACAGAAGGGATGCTGCAAGGGCTCATACGGCTGTAAAGATCAATTATTGATCAATAAAGCCATAACTGAAGACAGCCGCAGAAAGAAGAAAGGCCTCAGTATGGCCTGGGTGGACTACCAAAAGGCTTTCGACAGTGTTCCCCACACGTGGATTCTGGAAACACTAGCCATAAACAAGGTGGCACCAATTATCATAAAATACATAGAGCACTCAATGAACAAATGGCAGACAGTGCTACAGCTCCAAACAAAAGAGGGACTTGTGAAAACGAAAGCCATCCCCATTAGAAGAGGAATATCCCAGGGAGACACGCTCTCTCCACTCCTGTTCTGCCTGGCACTCACACCTTTAACAGAATTGGTAAATAGAACTGGATGCGGTTACAAATGCTATGGAAAAACAGTCAGCCACCTTCTATATATGGATGACCTAAAATTATATGCAAAAAACGACAAAGAGCTAGAAACACTACTACAGAAAGTACACGGCTTTACCAAGGAAATAGAAATGAAATTCGGATTAGAAAAATGTGCCAAAGCAACCCTGAAAAGAGGAAAATTAGTTAAAAGTAGCAATATAACACTAGATAAAGCCAATGAAATAAGAGAACTAGACGAAAGCCAACCATATAAGTATTTAGGAGTCAATGAACTAGATAGGATACAACATACACAAATGAAAGAAAAAATAAAGAAAGAGTACTATAGACGAGTTAGATCAATACTAAAAACAGAGCTCAATGCTAAAAACAAGATAATGGGTATCAACACTTTAGCTGTCCCAGTTATAAGCTACAGCTACAACATCCTTAACTGGACACTAAACGAACTATGTAAAATAGACAGGAAAACAAGAAAAATAATGACAGGATATAGGATGCACCACCCAAAATCTGACATAGAAAGGTTATATATACAACGCACAGAAGGTGGCAGGGGTCTTATACAGCTAGAAAACTATTATAAAATAACCACCATAGGACTGCAAAAATACCTACTCCAGAAGCAAGGGAAACTAATACAAATAGCCACAAAACACGAGCAAAACAAAAAAACTGTTTTCAGTATTTAAGGAAGCTGACAAATACAAACAAGAAATCAATCTACCTAACAAATACGAAGAAGAAGAAGAAGAAACAACAAAAGCTATAAAACAAATGAAATCCAAACTAAAACTAGAACAGCAACGGACCATGATAAAACGATGGCAAGAAAAGCCCCTACATGGTAAATACTGGGCTAAACTAAATGCGAAAGAAATAGACAGAGAAAAATCCCAGCAATGGCTGAGAAGCTCAGGACTCAAAGCAGAGACTGAAGGATTTTTAATTGCTGCACAAGACCAAAGCCTCCCCACCAGAAATTACCAAAAACACATAATGAAAAGAAATATAACAAGTAACTGTAGAATATGTGGAGATCGACAAGAAACAATAAATCATATTATCTCTGGCTGCCCAGTCCTGGCTAAGAAGGAATATATTCACAGACACGACAGAGCTGGGACCTATATACACTGGAAGCTATGCCAACATTATGGAATAGCAACAGAAAAAAAATGGTATAAACACACGCCAGAAAAGGTCACAGAAAACGAGAAAGCAACCATACTCTGGGATATGCCAATACACACAGATAGAGAAATTAAGGCAAATAGACCAGATATAGTTGTCAAAGATCATGAAGAAAAAAATGCTTTCTAATTGATGTATCAATACCAGCAGATGACAACGTTTCTCTAAAAGAAATGGAAAAACTTTCAAAATACAAAGACCTGGAAATAGAGATAACTCGAATGTGGAATCTAAAAACAGAAACAATTCCTATCATAGTAGGTGCCTTAGGTATAATAAAAAAATATTCAGACAAATACATAACAAAAACACCAGGACTTACAAATATATATAACATACAGAAAATTGCACTACTGGGTACTGCACACGTTCTACGCAAAACACTTTCAATACAGTAAACATAAGAGCACCACAGCAAACCACAGCACATACCCAAGGCGCACAGAGCAGCGCTCGGTAGTGAAGTGAAAGCACGTTATAAAAATAAAACTACTGAATAATAATAATAATAATAATAGTAATAATAATAATGATTACAAATTTTGCCACAAGCGCAGCCATTTTGGAGGAGGGGAAATGTCGAAAATATCGACCCCCCATTTCCTGTGTTCAAATGACACTTAATGTATCTATCCCGAAACAGTGAAAGGCAAAATCGACCTCGGCGGGATTTGAACTCAGAATTTAGCGCCAGACGAAATGCCGCTAAGCATTTCGCTCGGCGAACAAACAATTCTGGCAGTTCGCCAATAATAACAATATCATTCTCTGCTCTAGGCACAATGCTCGAACTTTTGGGGGAGGCGGCAATTGGTTAGATCGACCCCAGTACGCGACTGGTAATGAATTTATCGATCCCGAATGGCTTGAAAGGCAAAGTCGACCTCGGCGGAATTTGAACCAGACGAAATACCGCGAAGCACTGCCTCGGCGTGCTGACCATTCTGCCAGCTCGCTAATAATAACAATATTATGAAAAGGGAGTGTTCATAAGCTTCCTTAAACTGATAGCGAAATCATCCTTGTTTGCATTCACAGAAGTTGTGCGTATAGTCTTGAATGCTAGCAACGAAGCAAATTGTAAAGACCCGCTGAAGTATTTACGTAGAACACATAGAAGATACGATGTAAGATGTATATGAGTTTTAAAGTAGATTTCCTTCACGGTCATTTCTCTTAATTTTTGAAAGTTCATTAGATGTTAATAATGATCAAGAAGAGTGCATCCATTAAGAAAAATATTGGAGAAAGGTACCGAGTACAATTGAATGGTAATAGCCGTGCAGACTTATTAATGTGCATAATATAACAAAACAGAAATGTTCACAAATACCAATGGAAGTAAAAATAAAGCTGCTTCTTCAGTCACTGCACTTTCTAAATGGACCAACCTTAGTTCTATTCATCTCATACATCTTGAACTGTTGAGTTCTTATAAAATGCAAAGAATTTTAAGCTATATTTTCCTTTCTTCCCACAACAATACTATGCTTACATTTATGCGTACTTTTTAGTGATGTGTTGGGTATTGTACTTTTTTATTCGAGGTTCAATCTGCGAAAACATTAATATTTTTATGTACATTTTAGATGTTAAATGCATTTCACCGCATTTACAGTCGTTTCAATGGCGAGGGACTGTCTCTGTATCTCAAGCGGGCAACACATAGCAAAGGATTTTCTTCAAAAACAACAGTTTATCGGTTTTCTCTCATTTGTTTACATTGTTTCTGTCATAGACAATCGCATATAATGCACATTTAGGCAAAGAACAATTCCAAAACAAACGCATACGCCACAAAACTTCCATTCACATTCGAGAATGAACACAAATATGCGCACAAATACACACAGAAATATGCACACAAATATACACATGAGGTGTATGATAAAACGAGAGCGAGAAAAGTCAGAGACAGATCACGGAAGTTGGAGAAAACCTTCGTTACTCAAATATTTACATAAGCAAACACAAACTAGACTCATTGAAATAATATAGATTATCATTTACTTGGCGTATCGACTTTCAGTTAGCAATAAAACGGATGGGGTTCAGAATGTTTTCATAATTTAGATTACTCGCGTCATGACGTTAAGAACGTTATTTTTTTTTCAGGTAAAATGTGGCAGCTTTTCTGCACAAGAGCTGCAACTTGTTGTTTTTAGTTCTCTTCGGGAATAATTGATAACCAAAAATCGTAAACAGAAGCCACTTGTATGTCAAAACCTCCTGTATTTATTTTAAATTACTTCAGTCCATGCATGCCAAACTTTTCTGAGGGAGTGCTGATGCAACCACCCACACACCCACACACACACACACACACATACACACACACACACACACGCACACACATACACGCGCGCGCGCACACATACACTCACATTATAATACTAAATAGTATTTAGCATAACATTCTCTTTTTACTATACTTTATCTCTCAATGAAGTAGGGAACAAATGGAGAATATAGTATACCTATTGAATTCTTCTTTTTTCATTCATTAAACAACAAAGTAAAGATGCATTTGTTAGTATATACTGTCATTCTCGGGCGCCGTAGATGATTTTACAACACATGTCACATTTATAACACAGGAAATGTGGATCACAACGACGCCAAATCTCTCAAACACTATTCTTTTTCTTTGGTTCGTATTCTAGTTTCGCACAATGCTAACCAATTTTACGCTGGGTAAAGGAAAAGTTGTCGAGACAAAGCAATTTTCATAACTTACCGTCAACGTTTAAATAAATGCAGTACGAAATATCTGTAGAAAATTTTCATAGCATTTGTTTTGTCGCTTCAGCCATTGACGTCAAGAATATGTCCAGTGACATGAACAATCGATAACAGATGCTTGGAGTCAAAACTCAACCAGTTTACTTCAATTATATTTATTAGTAATATTTTCTACAGAAGTGATGCTATATATCATATTGAGTCATAGAATATATGAGACATTGTTTGTAGTATATCAGTGAATTAAAAGTGAAATCATCTTCTATTCAGACAGCTTGTATATAACGTGATATTTTTTCGTCTATAAACATTTCTATTGAAAGTAAATTAAAAGATATCTGATGTCCAAAAATGACAGATGAGTTGATGGTTTGATGGCTTCTTGGCTGAGTTTATCGTCGAAGTTCTAATGTTTAAATTTGACAACAAACTAATAAACAGTTAACTTGTGTAACATTTCGGAAGATGTGCCAAACAAAGGATTTTGCTGCTGCTACTGCCACTACTACTGTTACAACTAATACAAACACCACTACCACCACCACCATCAACACTGCTGCTGCTACTACTACTACTACTACTATTGCTGCTGCTGCTGCTGCTGCTACTACTAAGATCAGTATTATTGTTAACATCTATTTATTTTCCACTTTCGTTATAAAGTTTTACAAATGATTGTTTAAATGAATATTAATACATTTTGATAAAATCCTTATCGTAGACTTCCTAATTATCTTTTATACTTTAGGCACAAGGCCTGACATTTTGGAGGAGGGTGCCAGTCGATTTGATCGATGCTAGTACGCAACTGATACTTAATTAGTCGACACCGAAAGTATGAAAAACAAAGTCGATCTCGGTGGAAGTTGAACTCACAACGTAGTGACGGACAAAATACCGCTAAGCACTTCGTCCGGTGGGTTAACATTTCTGCCAGCTCGCTGCTTTGCAGTTCCTAATTATAATGATCAGAACTATGTCCATTAGCATTGCGAATGTTCTTCAGTATATTTGCTGACCATAAATATTAGTAATGGTAGCAGCAGAAATACTACAACCAAAGCAACCAACTGTAGTTGTGGCAATGGCAGCACTTGCATTCAGTTTTAGTGACAGCGGTAGAGGCAGCAGCAGCAGCGGCGGTAGTAGTAGTAGATGGAGTAGTAGTAGTAGTAGTAGTAGTAGTAGTAGTAGTAGTAGTAGTAGTTTTACTAGAATGATTCTATGTCATCATGTAAAATCTATTGTGATGTAGGCAAATATGTGCAGGAGCACATACCTATAAAAACAAAAAAAAATCTCTGGTGCTTCCGATTTCCACAATTAAGGGAGGACTTTCCATGTGTGGATTAGCTGTAATTACAGAGTGCCGACAGAGAAGCAATTGCAACATACGATCTGGCCATTAGCTTTCTGAATACGTAACTCACTCTAACCTCTATAATAGTGCACCAAATCTATCACTAATGTAAACCACCAGGTCACACTTGATTGTCTTCACTCTCAATCCCACCAGGTTAAGAACTAATATAAATTGCTATCAACACTGACATACACGCTTGATTTAAAGACAAAATATCACGAACACAATGTAAGACGATCTTTGTCCTTGGATAACAATTACTACTTCGTAATCACTTATACCTGGAATTATGTAAAATGGCTACTATTTCCTTCAAACTTTGATTTTGTTATATTTATTCACGCCTAAAATGATTCACTCACAAAACATGGCTATGATGTTTTCCCAATACTCGTGTTGACAGATGTATATATTGTCAGCCACTAACAGACATGCTCCAGTGGTTATGGTCAAACAACAGACATGCAGATATGTTGTACTGAACAGAACATTTGCTATTTAGCAAAGTGTTTACAATAAAGATAATTCTGCTTCAGCTACTCAGCGCTCAATCGCTCAGAAACGTAATAAAAAAAATATCAGGCCAGTATTTAAATATTCATGTCCCGGTCACAAAAGCAGAATGAAATAGTAGTTATTACCTGAATTTCTAGATTGAAGAAAATAACAAATAACAGTTAATAACCAGCCTAAAAAAGTAAAAAGTTTTGTTATACAGTGCAATATACGCTTACACGCATACATATATATATAAATATATATGTAGGTGTATATAGTAGATAGATATATAGACAGACAAATAGATAGATAGATAGATAGATAGATAGATAGATAGATAGATATATAGATAGATAGATAGATAGACAGATAGATAGATAGATAGATAGATAGATAGATAGATAGATAGACAGAGAGATAGATAGATATGCATATACATATATACCGTATATCACCAATTACGATATTATCCGTGCTATTTTGCGCTCTGCACCTCACATGAATAGCACTATAGTGCTTGTGTTTCAAAAATGTCACTACTAGTGTGAACATTCCTGAATATATATAAACGAAAATCAATAAACAAAAAAATCTAAATTTCAAACGTGCAGATGTTAAGACGTGGCGGTTCCTGCCTTTGTTTAAACATTATTGTGATGGTTGTTGCACATGTTTAAGTAAACACTGCAATATTTGCTACTGAGAAAACATAAAAATTATCTAAATCTCAAGATATGTTCAGGAATTCAGAATGGTTTTATTTTCATCCGTTTCCCATCCTGTCATGTCGTTCACTTTATCTAGACTTCCAATCGTGCCTGTTGTTGTACCACGCTTATTTACAGCGAGTTCATACAATTTGTTACTCTAGATTTTTGAAAATAACTGTTCGAAAACATGTTCAAGGAAAATATTTAAAAGTATTTTGATGTGGCTGGCAATTTTACCAAGCCCAGATATTTTGAGATTACAACTTTTATATAATATTCTTCATCAAATATCATCCAGTTCATTTAGAAAATTCGAAATTTATCCTTAGACATTGAAAGTAACATAAATGGACTGAGGGACAAATTAGATTTCAGATTTGTGTGTTTAAATATATTTCAATGTGCTTTAGTGAATAAACAGGCCCTTCAGCAGATTTAGATTCCACTGACAATGCTGTAGGGCGGTCAAGTATATATACGCTCTCTGTGTGTGTGTGTATGTGCGTGTATGTGTGTGGGTGTGTATGTGTGTACGCGCGTGTGTGTGTGTGTATGTGTGTGTGTGTGTGTATGTGTGTGTGTGTGTGTGTGTGTGTGTGTATCACGGTTAAAGATCCACGACTGCGGAAATTATAACGTTGAAGGAACATTTCGTTCAAAGAAAGAAGTAGGTGAATCTGTCGAACGAATTTTACTATATTGATTTCAACCATCTCCGAAATAAACTTGATACACATACTTCTAAAAAAAAGGTGAATTTTGCAAGTATAAAGATTAATCTGGATAAAGATGTGGATTTCAAGCTTTGCACATTGTAATGCAAGTACACAGCACCACTTAATTTTTTTTCGACCGTCTGGCTACGTTACAAAGGAAATGGTTACCTATATTCCTGTGTTGATGTATAGAATATTCAGTCAAACAAAAAAGAAAGTACTTCAGCAAGACAGGTTTTTTTTTCTCTCCGCACAATTGGTAGAGGCATTTAACACAATGATGAAAAGTTAAAGGGAGAGAAAGTCTCCTTCAAATATTCCGTAATGAATTTTCACATTTCAAAAGGATTTTTTCTATGTTTTATTCCGAGAACAATTTAATCTTGTCATAACGAAGTCCTGGAGTATTCTCGGCACTCAATGTTTCTACACCATTAATATCATCACATGTCTTTATTATATCCAGTCAACCATGCAGTTAATCTTTCGTATTCAGGTTTCACTTAATAGCAGTTGGTTTTTGATATTATTACAATTATTACTATTATTATCATTATTGTCATCATCATCATCATCATTATTATCATCAGCATCATCGTCATCAAGATTAAATGTCCAATGTTCAACAGCTCATATGTAGAATTCTTTAACATGTTTGTGACACGTAACAATATCAATAGAAATATACGTATATATAGGTATGTAGTTATAACCATACACAGGCACACATAGATATATATTCATAAAATGGATATGTATTTATATGTGTGTGCCTGTGTGTTTGCGCATATGCATGTATATATATATATATATATATATATATATATATATATATATATATATATATATATATATATATATATATATATATACACATACATACATATACATATATATGTGTGTATATATATATTCATATGAGCATATATACATACACATATATATATATATATATATATATATATATATATATACACATATATATATATATAAAACCACGGACATATACAGACATAAATTTCCATTTCTTTCCTGGATATGTTTTATCTTCAATGAAGTTATTTTCAAAAGAAAATGAACAATTCCAGACAATATCGATGAAGACAAGCTGACGCGCATATTATAGTTGTCTTTATGACCTTCAGGTGAAGTACGTACTGTCTTGCAAGGGAAAAGTGAAAATAAATAAAATAAAGATAAACAAGATATATTAGTAGACATTTTATGAAAAAAAAGTCCAAGACAAATTGTCAAATGGGAGAAGAAATGCATCGGAATCCATTTAGACTATTTTATTTTATACGTGTTTGTATATAATTTACTTTCAGAATTTCTTTTGTTCTGCTTGTAAGAATTTTTGTATTTTTTCTACCTGTTCAATTTTCTTTTACTTATTGCATCCTCGTCTTCCATACCTTGTGTGAAGTATTAGTTAAATTCAGTCGAATGTAAAGGCAAGTATGGCTTATGTAGTTCAATAGTCACCAGACAATAATTATAACCATATCACCAATATTACTATTTACGTTGACAATACAAAACAAGATTATGTTTAGTTTGAATTAGCTTTTTAAACATATATTTATTATCACGTTTATATATGGTGTGCTTTGTTATTTTTTTACATTTCACTTGATTATGCACAAAATTCTCTGTGCGTATGTCATACATAGCTACAAGTCAAGGAAGTCATATTTTCATTTATTTTAAATAGAACATAAGACATATATATACATTCTGATTAGACGTTTTGCCGAACACTGATGTAAGTGGTAGAGGGCCGAAGTTGGGGGACTGGAGAGTATAGTCAATAATGGGGTACTCTGGTGTAATAGGATGTACTTCCTTTCATGTGGACAAGTATTAAAAATGTTACTTCTGCACTTCAGGTAAATACCCTGGTCCTGGGAACGCTCTTTTCTCATCTAGGCATAGTGTGCACTTCCTGCCACAACTGGAGTATGCTTTACAATTCTCTAAAATCTTCCACTTTATACTGTAATCGGCGGATCTTTCTTTTACCGACCATACGTGCTTGGCTAGTGTAATGTCGTTAAGTCTCTGCGATAGTTGGGGTTCTTATAGCGGGTTCTGAAGGGAGGTTCAGTTGCCCATACCTAATTTTGTATGTTTGGTTGCCTATTTAGTCCTATTGCTGTTACTTCTGCCTCGTACGTCACGGTCTCCGTGTTACAGTGGCCGTACAGTGGATACATCGTGCTACCACTACATGAGCATATCTATGCATACGTACACGTGTACGTGTGTATGTAGGTGTTAATTCAGTCGACCCCGTGATATTTTATTCGAAGGTCATCGTGCAAGTCAGTTGTATTCAGTGTAATATATGAAGTTGTGCTTTGCATGGATTATCTGTTATGTTACGCATATTATTTTTAATTCTAATGTTTTATAAACGAGAAACAGAATTTGAAAATAAACCTATATAAGTTTTAGATTTTCTTAGTCATCCATAATTTACATCATTTGATTTCATACAATTTATATTTTCATATAATTTATGAAAAGATTCCGTGTTTTCATGTGCAATAGACAGTTACAAAATTCTGTTAAACACATAGCTGAAGCTACTGAAAACCAGGAGTATGTGTTTGCATTTTCGATAGGGCAAGCATTTAACAGAAAGTCAGCATTTCTATTTGTTCCTTATAGCTAATTCATTTAGTGGGTACTTGTCTAAAATCTACAAACCAACGGTGAAGTTTTGTTCAACAAACGTTTTTCAGATATAGTGAATAATTCTAGAATAATCGAAAAAACTCCGAAAATCGCGAAGATATGATGAATCTAAGATGTGATTTTAACGTCAATGGTTTGTTGGTACATAACGAAGAGCTAACTAGACTCGTAAGCACTGTAGACATAGAAAATATTGTCCAGATAATTGTATGTTGTATATTCCTCAAAATAGATATTATATACATATTCCTGCATATCCCTGTTAGAAATCACCATCGCATACTTCAATAGAGGAAATCTAATTTTCAAATTATTAATCACACTCCAAATCTGGGAATTAAAATTAAAGTAATGTAGTAACATATTTTAATTTCACTGTCATACTATTTAATTTTTAGAGTAGCTTTGTTTAAATGGCCAGTGTATTTGTAAGAGCAAGCTTTGAATATTCACCGACAACGAATACGAGGCCCAGTACTAGACTAATTCCACTGAGTGTACACATAGACATACGGCCAAAAAATAATTCCCCCAAATTCCAGGCTTCTCCATTCTACCTATGTTAGTGAATAGCGCAAATGAAACATGGATAAACAAAGAGAATACGTTCATACAAAAGTACAAACTCAGACTTAACAAACGTTAACAATGTACATACACAAATAACTATTCACACACAAAACTCATTCTGCCACTTAATACGTGGAACCTACACAGATAACAACCTAAACCTGAGGCACTTGTCTACATACAAACGACTCTTGTCTACTTTCACGCAAGACAGATTAAATTTGACGTACCTTGATTCTAACTAAACATGTTCACTCAAAAGTGACGGCCTTCATTCTAGACATAAAATATACTGCCACGTATCACTATAGGACAGGCGTAGTCAGAAACCTAGAAAAAGTACTGAATGTAATCACGGGTTCATTCTCTTCAATCAGCTGGGTGGAGAAGAACTTCGTAGTCACGTTCCCTCAACTTCTGATGCGTTATTAGTGAAGCGTAGGGTCGAGCATTGTCATGAAGAATGATTGGCCCTCTTCTGTTGACCAGTCTGGGACAGAGGACTGCAGATTTTTGTTCATTTTGTCAATGTCATGGCAATATTTCTGCAGTAATGTTTTTCCGGGTTTAACAAGTTATTGTGGATGAGTCCAGCAGTCTACCAAACGTCTTTAATTGACTGTCATTGATGACTGATGTGCGTCCTCTACGCTCACAATGTTTTCAAGTTCACCACTTACTGATTATTTCCTCGCCAAACCTTTCCTTGATATTGCGAGCAGTTTCAGCGTCTTTATGTCCATTTTTGAAGTTCAATAGCAAAATTGCTGGAATATCGCGTTTGGAAAGTTACATTTAAGAATATCGCGTTTCGACAGTTCTATTTCAGATGAATGTTAATTCATTGATGCATTCGGGTAAATCTATGTCTGCATTATCAGACAGCTACAAAAAAAAAAGGTTTAAAAAGATTTCAAAACTCTTCAAAAATGTGTTGCAAATTTTTCATGGTTCAAAACGTTGCTTAATTTTCACTCAACCTGATATATCCTAACGCGTTATAAAGAAAGGTAGAAAAGAAGAATAATCAATCGGGAATCGGTGAATCTTGCAGTTTTTAAAGATATATTTAAACCTGTGTTTACATCCACAAAAATTCGAGTTCAGTATTGAATTCGGAATCTCAGATCTAAATATAATCTGCGCACTTTCAGCCCAGCGAAGCATATATCAATCAGATCCGTTCATGTTTAGTTTAGACCTTTCTATTGATGGCATATGATATATGTTTCTGTTTCACGACTCAAACATGGCGCGCCAGCTTCGTTTTGGGATGAAATAGAGAATAATAGACAGCACTACAATAAACATGAATGGATCTAATGGATGTATGCTTCGCTTGGCTGAAAGGGCGCAGAATTTACTTAGATCCTAGAACACGAACTAGATATGGAACCCGAGGTGAGAGATTCTTAGTGGATGGAAACACATGTTTAAATACATCTTTAACAAATTGGAACATTCCACAGATTCCCGATAGATTGGTTATTTTGTTTTACCTTTTTTTTCTAAATCATAAGAATATAGATATAATTTGTTCTTTCACTGTGTCGATTTATATCTCATATTTATATTTCCGTTATATTTTTTCCATCGTTTCAGATTCCTTTTTATATATCATAAACTTTGACCTGTATAGCAAGACACCATAGGGATTTCCCACTTATAATTTTATGAAATTTATGTATATTATTTAGTATTTTATGTGCTTGTATAATTTATGTACTGTATACAGCTTATGTATTTGTATATATTTGTATAATATATTAATTGCAATTCTCCATGCAACAGTGTTTAATTGATAAATTAATGAACCAACTCAATATGTATCATCATACATGCTCATTTATATATACCTACATATTACTAAATTGTTGTTATTTATCGCTAAATTATGCTTAAAATCTATTTTATCTGAGAATATGGCTCAAATGCAAGACTATGTAATAGTATTGAGTCACATAATTAATGAACTAATCAGTCATTCCGTCCTTTGAAATATGTATCCGTCTATTTATTCACTTAATTATTTTAATGTTATATTTAAGAGGTTTCGGGGGTGGAGGTGCGGTTCTTACGTTATAACTAGAATCAAGGGAAGTAACTCTGGGTTATTAAGATCCATAATTAGAATAATAGCATACTCAAAACTGTAGGTCCATTGTTTAATCAATCTAACAATTGATTAATTAATTGATTAATTAATCAATTTACTGGTTCTGTAATGAGGTACCATATAAATTCATGTATATATATATATATATATATATATATATATATATATATATATATATATATATATATATATATATATATATATATATATATATATATATATATACATGTATATACCCACATATATATATATACTAATATATATACATATATATATATATACATAAATACACACACACACACACACACGCACGTACCTACATATATATATATATATATATATATATATATATATATATATATATATATATATATATATATATATATATATATATATATATATATATATATATATATATATATATATATATATATATATATATATATATATATGTGTATATAAAGAAGTGAGTGCACGTAAAAAGATAGATAAATATATACACACATACCCACATATATTAATACAAAACTAGCAACAATAGTTATATATACTCACACATACATCGTTGTATATAATTATAACTAACTTAAAATATGCCCTCTTTGATATATACCTGCATAATTATCATATATTATATAATACAGTATAACATCATTAATAACTCGAATAATAATTATTATTATGTAAGTAGGCGTATTTTAATACTAGATTCTAGTGCTACTTGGAAAAGGAATGCCCAATTTGATGAAGACAGGATCTGTTACGTCCCTTAAAGCCGTTAATAAACGGAATCTTAGTCCTAATTATAAAGAGAATTTCATTAATAACTAATATACATTTTCTATATTCAGTGTTATACGCTGGTGCTGTTGTTAATATTATCCAATTTAAATTATAGCTAATTCCCTCATCCTTAAGTTCCCCATATATAGCTACTTAACTCTGTAGACTTTCTCCTATTTCTGTTTCTAAATGTATAGTTATGATAATTAAGTCTCTGTTTCATATTGTTTTTTTTTATCGCACCCACATATACTTTGCTGTCATATTTGAAATGCTACACCCTTTCTAATGCAGTTATTATTAAATACATAATTATTACTTATTCTACAATCACATGTTCTGTGTAGCTGTGTAAGGTTTATGCTATTGGGCTTTCTATAGGGTTTGTAAATAGTCTTTTGTAAATCCACAGATAGCTCAAGGAAATTTACAACCGGTGTCCTAAGATCGAATGTTTTCATAAGATAGATAATATCCTTCCTTAACGGATCTTGCAGTGGCCCATTTGTATTCTTAGTTCAATTTAAGGCATCATCTTCATAAATAGCGAAATGTATACCAAGAAAAGCGTTTCCTAACGTGTCCAGCAGGAATAGCCGAATGAGATCGCATATGCCTCTTCCGTCAAATGACCCCATGCTCATATCAAAAGCAGCCTCGGCGTCAGATGTCTTGACCTACTCTATGTTCTCACTGAAGTGGAAGGTCTTTCTGGCATGGAGGATGAGGTCCTTATCTTGTTCACTAATGTCTGTAAAATTACTTGCGAAAATGACGGCTTTATCTAGCAGTTTTCTAGAAATAAATGCATAGAAATCTACAAAATCTAATTGTATAAATCTTGCTGCCTTCTTATTTCTAATTGCTTTAAACCAGGTAACAACTATGCTATTGGACCATTGTACTACGCTATTGGACCGTTATTGCCTCTCTAACTTTAGCATTGGTTTTTCTTTAAATGTATTTACTAATTCTACCAATTTCTAACTTTGCAGGGTTAATTAGTCTGCATTTAGTATTAGATAGAAAGTTCTTTTTATTGTCCTTAATAGATATATTTTTTAATGTAATTTAAGCCTAGTGGCGATGATGCTAGCCACTTGAATAATGCCGTTATAAACATGTGGTCTAGCTTTAGTGTAATTACTGATAACATTGTTATGTAGGAGTTATGAATATGTGTTGTTGTCTACAAGGTATATTCTCCTGGTTTTATCATAAAAAAGTGCTGTTTTTAAAAATTGTTTAAATGACTATTTTCAGTTTCTGCTGAAAAGTGTTAAAGGAATTACGAAATTTGATTTCGTTTATAACCTTTAGTTTGATCTGTTTCGAAGTATTCTAAATCCTTGATATTTGGAAGGAATTTCTTTGATATGATTTCATGGAATTTATTCTCTGTGGTAGACTCTTCATTGATGCAATAGAAAACCTTCCATCTCATACGTTTAATAAGATCCGACATTTTCTCCAGTAGTTTAGTAGAATATAGTCTCCTGGATGGTATAGGCATGATTTTCATAGAATAATCATTACTGTAAGGATCCATATTAGATCCGTCTGTGGAAGAGAGTCCTCAACCGATTAATAGCAAGTATTTAAGGCCAGGAAAAAGGATAACAAAAACAAAGGCAGGACGTATATCTCATGTCATCTAGAATATTTAATTAATGTGAATTTAATGTAATTGAATGATTAATTAGTTAATTACAGGATTGCTGCAACTGTTTCTGTGATATTCCAAGTGATACTTTAGCATCTCCATACACTGGTTATTCCGTCAACAGAGACAAGTTGGAAGTTCTAGACAAGCAAATCACAGTTTATGAACGAATAAAATAAAAGAAAAATAAAGAGTAAAACAGTAGATAGAATACAGACATGACAATAAAGTTCACAGTTGATCTTCTTCCATAGGTTATGGAGGTTGGGCTGTACTTCCGTGAAGGTATAGTTTCTTAAGTATAATCCCATGTAAATCCAGGCAGTATTTTGAATGCAGCGTTCATGTTGAAGGAATAGATCAAGTGGTTAGCTTGTATGAAAATGCTCCGCATGGGTATATAGTGAGAAAGACAGGCATCCTGATAGATAGATATGGGTGGTAAGTGAGTGAATAGAAGAAAGAAGAAAGAGAGAGAGAGAGAGAAAGAGAGAGAAAGAGAGAGTTTCAAATCATGGCTCACCGCTTCTTCCTATGTGAATATCCCCTACCACTAACCACACACCTCTCACCAGAGCACGTTGGGTGGACCATGCCTGCGCTAACTCTCCCGCCCCCGCCCCGTCGTTACCCGTCTCCCGTTTCGCCTCAACTACTATCCCTCCAACGCACCATATCTCTGAGTCTTCCGGCGACTCCAGTACGACACATCCACCTCACACATCTTCCCCAATCTACCCCTTCCTTCCTTCGAAGGGGCCCACAAACTACCTGACCTCCTCGTCCACAATTTCTTCTCTAACCCTACCTCCCAGCCTGGCTCGTTCCCCTGCTCCCGCCCACGCTAATGTACTTGCCCCTAACTCTCCTACACCATCATCCTCACAGGCACCCACCACCGTCCCTGCCATATTACTGTCTCATTTACCTGGAAATCTAGCAACGTCATTTACTGTACCTCCTGCTCTTTCTGCTCTTCTCTGTACATGGACCAAACGGACGCCGTTTAGCTGACCACTTCGCAGAGCATGTCCGAGGCATTAGACTCGCCAATGACACTCCGATCTCGCACCATTTCTGCTCTAGCGGCCATTCATTACGACACTTGTGTTCGGATCGTCTTTGCAATGGCGCCATCGGGACATCCGCCTTCACCCTGAACAGGAATTTGTCTTCTCTCTTCATTCCTTTGTGCCACATGGACTCAACTCCTCTCTCATCTTCATCTGACTGCCCTTATTTACTCTCTTCATCTGACACCTACTTCCTCTCTACAATCCAATTCACCTTCTCTCTTCAATGATTCCCGATCCATCCATACCCCATCCACACATATCACACTCCTACCTACCCGCATCCTACCCTCGCATCTCCACCCCATATCCTCGCCCCATCCCAGAACTACACCCCCCTTCACATCCCCACACCTCCACATCACACCACACATTATCATCATCCGCACACATCATCATCCACACACTTACACATTTCTGACGCACACACACACACACACACACACACACACCAGCCATACGTCAGAGTCACTAGCCCCTCCACACGCACACACACTCTATCACATACACACATGCACGCGCACCTTCGATTTTGGGATCACCAGTACTTTATTATGGCCCCCTTCTTAGATCTCCTGTCGAACTATCTTCTTTCGAACCAGTCGCCATGATTGACCGATACATCCACAAGTTTTAATTCTCTCTCTGCTTATTTCATCTTGTGCAGGCTGGAAAATGTGATAGACTATCTCACCCTCCTGATCGTCAAACTAATACACATGCTTGTTGTTTATACAACTGTCTTATATATATATGCACGCACACACGCATACATATATATATATATATATATATATATATATATATATATATATATATATATATATATATATATATATATATATATATATATGCGAAGGTGCATATTAATGTGAACACTTTAAGGCATACCATGCGCATGAAAGATCCGGAAGACCTGTATCGGTATTAGTAGATTATATTGTTATAAAATCGAACTCAAAGCAAATCGAAGTGATCGGCTTCGCAATAAGAATGTATCAGGTAGTGATAGAATCTAGAATTAACACAGAAAAGTTGAATAATCTGCAAATGGGCACCCGGAGAATGAAATTCCTGCCGTCCAAGTACATCATTCAACGCAGGAAGGTTTCTTCGATTTCTGGTTCTGTCCATTCTTTTCCATGTGAACAAGGTCTGATACGTATTTGTATAAAAGCTGGACAACCCGTCCCAGAAATAAAAACATTGTGTCGACGCAACAATGACCCACCTTGAGAAACGAACTGAACAGTTCCACATCAACACTCATGTATCAATTTCGCTAAACTGGTGTATTACGGAATGTCGAACCCCTCCATTACCTCCGTTATGAAATACCTTTAATCCTCGAGTTTCCTCAGTCTGACGCATTCGCTCGTTTGCTTTTTTAAGAAGAGACACGTTTTACACGTCAGACATCCTATCTGCTGTCAACACACGCTAACCTGAAGACAGGCTTCCCATGGACAATGATGCACTAACGTGCGGTTTGGTTAAGGTAGCTTTAGCTATTCCTTGACAGTGAACATGCGCGATCAGCCTTCTTTCTGATTTTCTTTTAGTTTTATTCTTCTGTAGTTTGTTTCAGGCAAAATCTGTCATTTGGGTTCTGAAAACTGGAATATCATCTATCACTTACAACTCACTACCATTTGCATCAAATGAAACATTTATCAGTGTAAAATATAAGCGTAGCCAAAAACCACCAACGTGTCTGACGTGGAGTAATTTTTTGTATATCCGGTTTCCGTGAATAATTTCCAGAAATCTCTCCCCTTCTCTTTACCCTCTACTTTCCCGGTTGGACACAAAGTCTGCCGAAAGTGAAGTGTTCGTAAGAATGCCTGTTCAAACTTTGAATACTGTCGAGGGTGAATTCTCCTTTGCTCCTTTCCATTGAGGACTGGGCTGATCTAGCCACTTCCCCTAAAATTTAAGCCATTCTGTCCACACTAAGAATAATGAATATTTTCTTTAAATATGTTAGCTGACAGCTTATTTAGCGTGTCGGGCAAAATGTTTTGCGTCTTTCTTCTGGCTCTTTAGATTCTGAGATCAAATTATGCCGATGCCAGCTTTCTTTTTCATGCAACACAGTCGATAAAATAGTTAACAATCCAGTGCTATTTCGATGCAATGAACTTGCTCCCTACTCTCAAAATTGCTGTGTAAAAATTATAAAAATCTAGTTATCATTATTAACTTCATTTTCTTCTTTCTGACTTTGTTGCTGCTCTTCCCATCATTCTATTTCTTTCTCCACCCGATAGTATTGTGTAGATAATAACACATGTAAGGTTTTATTTTTAATATTTAATTCAACCTCTCGTTGAAACGCACCTGAGTATTTACAAGATTACTTTACTTCTTGGCTTTGCGGAAAATCGATGAATAGTGATGTGTCTAGATCGTGGCATTGTTAAATTTTTATCAGAAAAAGATTTCACTTGCAAATCTAGTCTCATTTAATGCATATATCCGTGCATGGAGGAATAATGCGACTTCACTAGTAGAGAATACAAATCCAGAGAATTCATATTTACGAAATATATATCCCATCTGTTGAGAAAAAGTATGACTCGTGAACCTCGAATTTTTCATAGTGAGTATCACTGAAGACTCATGCTTACCTGGTACTTCTATTTATTCTTAGCCAGTGTCTATTTTTTACTACGGTGTTTATACAATTCTCTTTTTCAATATGTTGTTGTACAAATTAGCTCAAATAATTTATGCTGTATCGGAGTTCGAGTATATTTACAGGAGTCTTGATTTGATACATAATTTTCATTACAGAAAAGAAATCATTGATGACTGATGAAGTTGTATAACTCGCTGCAATTATTCAGGTTCGCGTTTTATTCTGTCGCTAAGATTAACACAGATAAACTTAACAGCAACATATGGCAGATGTAAAATTCATCACCGGAGGCAAGGGAGCTTATAACTTCTACATACAGACCCTACGACCTGCCCAAATTTCTGTCCTTCACCCCCTCCCATCTCACTTACTGCACACACATACACACACACACACACACACACACAAACACATAAATACAAGCACGCACACACACACACACACACACACATATATATATATATATATATATATATATATATATATACATGCACCTATGTGCATATATATTCATGCACCTATGTGTACACTGATAGGCACAGACGTACTCTTGAATACATGGTCTTTACAAAGAAAAAAAAAATGAAAGATGTGTATTTTAAAACGGCATTAATAAACATTTGTAAAGTTTATTAATGTTCGTAATTCAAGTGAAAATAATCTTAAGTCTACTGAAATTAAAAATCAGCTGCTTTTGAGAAATAGAAAAACAAATCTAGAGGTGAAGTAGTTGTATGCTGTCAACTTAATGTGACAGTCCGCTGAAGGGAATAATACTACTGTTGGTTGGACCTAGGAAGCTGCACTGCTTCCTGTGGCCTTGACACATTTCCTTTGTCCTTATGTTTATAAGGGAGAGAGAAGCACCTAAACTCAGCTAAGCCTGCATCCAGAGACATGTTTCTGAGTCTTTGCTCGCCATCTGTCTGGAGTAGCGTGACCTGCTAGTCGAAGATGCCTGTCAAACACTTGTCATCATATAATAATTCAAGTGGAATACATTCACTGATTTCAAATTATTCCCTTCAGGGGACTGTCACATCAGGTTGACAGCATACAGCTACTTCATCGTATCACTACTACATAAATCTCTCTGAGAGATTTAGAAATGTATTATATCTAAATTTGAAATCAGTGAATGTATTTCACTAGAATTATTATATATTTACAAGAGATTGAGAGGTGTCTTTCACTAGCAGGTCATGCTACTCAAGGCTGATGACGAGCAAAGGCTCAGGAACATGTCTCTGGATGCAGGCTTATTGTAAATCTAAGGACACAGGAAATGTGCCAAAGCTAACAGCAAGTGGTGCTGCTTCCTAGGTCTAACCAACAGTATTAATATTCCCTTCAAGGGACTGTCACGTTACGCTGACAGCATACAACTACTTTATCGTATCACTACTGCATAAATCTCTCTGAGAGATTTAGAAACGTATTCTTTCCAAATCTAGAGATTTTCCAATGTGAAACTGCATATTCTGTTGTCAGGCAATTTTCTCCAACAAATGCTTTAAAACGTCGCTGTATAATTCTCGATTGATGGTCTAACACTGGTGTACGGATTCTGGATGTACAATAATAATTTCCGGTAGTGACACTTGTGGAATGTCTTCGAGATCGGTCCTCGTCTTGCAGTGAGATTGTTCCGCTTTCGCAGGAACCATGCCCTCTCCAAACATCTCCAAATATTGTGTACGACCGATTGCTTTGTTGCTTTTAGCTTGCTGAAGCATACTGAACGTTTCTGTAGCAGCCCCCACCCAAGTTTAAAACAAAATTTCACGATGGCTCTTTTTTGTTCCTGTCCATAACAAAATCAAAAACTACACTATACACGTGATCACAACAACACACATTTCAGAACTTGCGAATTAAACACAGTAATGTGACTTGGCACACTGCCTCGTGAGGGTCTCTGCTAGCCCATAGAACGTGTTCTGCCTTTTGTCGGCGCACTACAGAATTCGTTGGGAAAGTTTTGATACCATCTCGTAATTTCTTAGCGCAATACTTAATTTAATTTGCAGCTGT
>NC_142934.1:101761429-101778929 GCF_046866305.1 Octopus bimaculoides | reverse complement strand
GTCGAATTTAACGTAATTATCTTTATCTAAAATGTTGTCTCTGGATTCTTGCACGCCGGAACTAGTTTTCAGATATTGAATTTTTTGTTGTTACTACATATTCCGCATCTGCGGTTCATGGAGATTTCTGAATTATCCTTTGATG
Source organism: Octopus bimaculoides (assembly GCF_046866305.1). NCBI lineage: Eukaryota > Metazoa > Mollusca > Cephalopoda > Octopoda > Octopodidae > Octopus > Octopus bimaculoides. Next base: position 101,778,784 of record NC_142934.1, on the reverse strand, counting down.
CAAATTTTGCTCTCGTGCAATTTTTGGGATTGATGCTTTGTTTTACGTTTAGTATTCATTTTGAGATTTTCACCAATCAGTATTTCGTCTAGTGTCTTTGTAAAACTTATTGTTGCTTTGTTTTTTTTAGTTGGTCAGTTTCGGATAATGTGTATTGATAAACGGTATATGATTTTCTTTGACATTTTATTTTCTTTCTTCCTTTCTTTCTCTTTCTTTGATCAAAACCTCAGAAAACGCATATACTTAGACACACATATATAGAGACGCACATATGCACATAGATACAAAATGATAACGACCATGTCAACTAATCGCACTTCAAAAATCTGTTTTCAAATCTCAAGAAAACAAATTCAACAATAAATGCTTTTCGACTCACATATATGTAAGCGATGTGAATTTTCTATGAGATATATTTCATGAGTAATCCCGAAAAGAGACGGAATGAATGATTTTATAGAAATTCTGGCTATCACCTTTTGCATAATATATATTATACTGAAGTTCATCACTACAAGCCATCAATATATGCATACATAAAAATTTACGCGCATATATACATAGACATATAGATCATGTTGTTCAGGTTTTGTGACGTTCTGTACCCATATATTCATGCCTATATACATACATATGTATGTATGTACATATGTGTGTATATATGCATATATATATATATATTATTCATACTATGATTTAATTGAGCGCAATGCATCCATTTCCAAGTAAGTTTTATCTCAATATAGTTGATGTGACTATTTCCTTTACTGTTCCCCTCTCTCTCTCTCTCTCTCTCTCTCTCTCTCTCTCTCTCTCTCTCTCTCTCTCTCTCTCTCTCTCTCTCTCTCTCTCTCCCTCTCTCTCTCTCTCTCGCTCTCTTCCCCCCTCTCTCTCTCTCTCTCTCTCTCTCTCCTCTCTCTCTCTCATTTTGCTTTTCTCTCTTATTCTTTCTCTGCTTCATTTTTCTCCCCTTCACCGTTTACTATCTGTTTGTCTCCCTCTCCTTCTTCCCCCTTTACTCTCTCTTTGCTCGTACGTGACCATCGTCCATCTTTCCTTTCCTCACGTGATCATCTTTCTTTTCCTCCAATCTGTTGTGCAGTCCAGATGCATCCCTATCTGTCTCCTCTCCTCTCTTATCTTTTCTCTTATCAAAGAATCTTCTTCCATCGTTCGCTACCATAACTCGTCTGAGCCTAACGCTTACTTCCCCCTGTCTGTATTCGTTTCTTTTGGTTTGTTGTATGTCCTGTTTTGTAACCAACTTTGACCCTCCGCAAATCCAACATTTTAATTTGGTTCGGGGGAGTAACTGCCTGCAATGTCGTATCTTGTCGTTCACTGTTCGAAATAGGGAGTAGAAGGACAGCCGACAACTGACAACGGGTAATCTTTTATGTTACTTTTCTTGCTTTCCATTTATATCGCACGCTTTTGCGTACCCAAAGTTATTTTCGTATTTCATGTTGTTTACCTTTTGTGACATCTGTACATACATACAAGCATACATACAAACATACATACATACATAGAGACATACATACCATACACTAAATGTTACTTTCGCAGATGCAGCATGTAATGTTGTCGGTGACCATATCACTATTTCAAAGCGACTGGAACATTTTGGCAACTTACATGTACATGTTTTTGTTTGTTTTTAATCGGCTTATAAACACCTCCCACACTGCATTTTTTTGCCTCACCACTCGATCTCAGATAAAGTGTCCGTTACTATATATATATATATGTGTGTGTGTGTGTGTGTGTGTGTGTGTGTGGGTGTATGTGTGTGTGTGTGTTGATAGAAAAGTAGTACTGGTGCGCTTACGCGAATACTATGGACATTTTTACCCCCTTACCTTTACTCCCTCCACTCACTTAGCGGTCATTCTAATAGCTGAGTAGACGGTCACTCAGCTGCCGGAGGCGTTCGCATGGCTTTAAAAATAGCAACTTTCATCTTTTATAGGGATTTTCTAACTATATAATTTGATTGTTGCAAGATCAGAGATCGTGTGTGACTTGATATCTTGAGTGAACTACTGCTATCTCAAGCATACGAGTATCGACCACCAAAGATGACCACAAATCTCTCGAAACCATACGTGGCTAGAAGATGGAAGGTCTTCATTCTCTTCTTGCTATAAATATCGGGTGGAGATTACATTCAATAACAATCTGAAGGAGTCGTACTCCTTGGGTTAAAAGTAGCAGTCACATCGGTTCCTATGGAACAGCCGTGCTGAAGTGGCGATAAACATCGCTTATATGTAAGTGTGTGTGTGTGTGTGTGCGTGTGCGTGCGTGTGTGTGGGTGCGTGCGGGCGTGTGTGGGTATGTGTGTGTGTGTGTGTATGTGCGTGTGTGTGTGTGTGTGTGTGTGTGTACTCCAACGTATGTTTGACTTTCTGTTTGTGTTTGTCCACTACAACCGCTGGAAAATCGACGGTAGTTCGTACACATGCTGGTATCTCAGCTTTTCGGCAAAGTGACTATTAGAATAAGGAAAAGGTTTAAAAATAAATAAGTAGTGGGGACGATTGGTTCTACTAAACCCTTCAGGACGCTAAGTATCGTCGCACTCTAATGACTGATTAAATAATATGGTAAAAAGGTATAGTTAGGTTACCAAAAGATAAGTCAATATACAAATATATGTTTGATAGGGATCATATTTTCTCTTTTCACAGAAGACATGCATATTTGTCAAACTCATGTTTCTTATATTGTGAGCAAATGAATATCAATGTAGGATTTAGAAATCTAAAGTTATTCTCATTTAAATATTGTATGCGGTGGACACATACAAGTGTATATACATGTATATATACATAGATACACGCATACATACTTACATACATACATAGATACTTAGATACATACATTGTGTTTCAATCACCTGTTTAAGTCCGCCATCTTTGTCTCTGTTTCTCAAAACGTTTGCTTAAAACGTAAAAGGACTTTCCTTTTATTGTCCAATTTTCCCGAGGCCATCTTTGTCTCTGTTTCTCAAAACGTTTGCTTAAAACGTAAAAGGACTTTCCTTTTATTGTCCAATTTTCCCGAGTAAACGGTGGTACACTTTACTATTTGTTATGAACCAGGTCGTCATTATACACTCACGAGCGCGCTCACACAAACACATATACACACTTACATGCATACATTCATACATACATACATACATACATAAATACACACATATGAAAGTGTGTATGGTGTAGAAAACTGTAATTGGCCAACGTCAAGTATTTCTGGAAACATTGTAGTACAGTTGTAGAATGTAATACTCTCTGGTGTCTTCTTTCTTTTGTACTTTTATCAATTGCAGCATCATGATGCGTTGTGTTCAGTAGGATATTTTCTCTTTCTTCGGTACACATGAGGTCAGTGTAACAGCCTTCTGGAAACCAAAGAAACCTGTGTATTCAGTTCTGTCTCTTGGAACAACAAACTGATGGTGAAGTTCTATCTGTGTGACTGTATACGTATAAAACTGATAAATGAAATTGTTGCGGGATGCGCTTTCTCCGGTTTCAGTAGCAGCGGTAACGGAAAACTCACCCTCTACGTATGGATAAAACATACTCTGCAAGATGTATTAATTATGCTGTGTCTCATTATACATATTTGTTGCCGTGTCTCTTTGTGTACACGTGTGTGAACACATACCTGTTAGCAAGGGAATGGGGGAATCTAACACTGTAATGTTCTACTAACCTCAGAATATTTGAATTCATTTATTTTCTTTTATCTGTTGCAGAGCATCCAAATGAGATTTATGTGTAGTAATTCTCCTAAGTAGGCAACGTGCTCTCCCGAGAGGTGCGTAGGAAGATGAGCTGATGATAATGTAAGAAGTAAGCTTAATTATGAATAATAAGACTACAGAATAAATTCATCAGGAAGTATTACTTTACACTTTCATTTAGTTATTTTCCATCTGCTGACACATAATTATGATACACTAGAACGTGGGAGTGCAATATACTCTTATGTATATATGTGTATATATCTTCCTGTATGTCTACAAACGCCTACATACACACATATATACATACATACATTCATACATACATACATATACACATACATACATACATACATACATACATACATGCATGCCTGCATGCATACATACATACATACTTACATATATATACATACATATATACATACATTCATACATATATACACACATATATACATACATACATTCATACATACACACATATATACATACATACATATATACATACATACATACATACATGCATGCCTGCATGCATACATACATACATACATACATACATATATATACATACATATATACATACATACATACATACCTACATGCATACATGCACAGACCCACAGAAATACGCGCACACAAAATCAGAAACACGCGCCTACACACACATATATCTCTTTTATATCTCTTTTATATCTCTTTTATATCTTATCTTTTAACCCTCCGGTTGTGCGGGTCTGTACTTTTCACGGTTAGTGCGGCGGGGAATGGACAACCCCCACTCATAGTTTTAGCTAGTTTAATACTTTATATTACTTTATATACGTTCCTAAGGAAATAATATTACCAAAAAAATAAAGCATATTCTGATATAATGTATTTATTTAACATGTAGACAAAAAAAACGTGTACACTTTAAAAATAAAGGTCAAGCAAAATGAAACTATGTTTTGGCGGGGAGCCTTCTGTTGTTTCCTCAAGTAGACGTCCATACATGACAAAGAAAATTTTAGCATCTGCCAAAATAAAATCCAGAAGTGAATAAACTAGGACCTAAGTTTCAAACTTTCACAAGAACAAAATTTCAAATGTTGCCACATCAATGCCAGTATTATCGGTTGTACGCCTAGCCGCTAACTGGAGGGAGAACTGTGAAAAAGTTTTAAAAGAAAAGATTTAACATACTGCAATACAAGAGTATGATTTTCTCGTGAAATAAAGCACCATGCGGTTAAAGCATAAATATAAATATAGGCTGGAGATACAACAATACAGCAGAATTTACTGGAAATAACAGTCGATATTATACGACGCGATAATAGTTTCACTGTGTATATTTGCAAATATGTGTGCGGACAGTGAACATAAGAAATGCTATCGTGTAGGAAAAGCATCAGATAAATGTCCAACTGATATGTGGATTATCTAGTGCCTAGGTTTCAAACTGTTCGAGATACCTTTGTTAACGTAAATTTGATTAGTTACCTTCAGCTAGATTTTCCAAAACAAAATTTCAAATGTTGCCACGTCAATGCCAGTGTAGTGGCTTGAACGCCTAGCTGCCAACAGAAGCGATAACAGTGAACACGTCTTTAAAGAAAGAAATCAAAATAGTGCAATACAGGAGTATTGTTTTCCAGTAAAATAAAGCATCATGTGTTTAAAGCATAAATATATGTGTGTGTGTATGTATGTATATATATATATATATATATATATATATATATATATATATATATATATATATATATATATATATATATATATAAATATTCATGCACACGCAGAGACACGGTCACACACACACGCACACACACACACACACATATATATATAATGTGCATGTATGTTGGTATGTATGTATGTATATCAGGTCGATCTTGGGCGCAACTGGTAACATGTAACCCAACCCAGTACATACTTTCCCATGGTCAGGCCGTCGGCGACTAAACTTGAAACCCCACCAAGCTTTCTTAGTGAGGAGAATGAATGTTGGATGCCCTCTAGAAGGGAAAATAAGACCTGTCAAAGGCAGAATAGTTCATGAGTTCCGATAATATGTGCATATGTGAACGTATGAAAGTATGTATGCATGGGGACGTGAAAATACTTGGGCTAGTTTCCTGAGTTAGTGGTTGGCACAATGGTAGTTGGAAGCCCCTCCGTTGTTGCTACAACTTCTGTCTAGGAGAGGCAATACTCCAACACGAATTTGTATCCGTCATATATGTATGTATGTATGTAGGAAAAAGTTGTGTTAAAACTTGCACATCGTGCATGTGAATATATGTGAATATATCTAATGTTATATTTTTTCTTCTTTTCGTTGCACATGTTGCTTAATCGACCATGAAACAAGGAAAATCTAAGTCAAGCTCGTTAGTATTTGAAATCAGAACGCTAAAACGGAAGAAATGCCGTAAAGTATTTTGCTCGACGTGGTAACGATTCATCCAGTTCACCGACTTTATCCGTCTACTAAAACTGATTTCAAATTTTGGCACGAGACCAGTAATTTTGAGGCGGGTTGTTAAGTCGATTACATCGACCATATTTTTCAACTGGTGCTTATTTTATCGAACCCGAAAGGTTGAATATCAAGGCCGACCTCAACAGAATGTGAACTGAGAACGTGAAGAAACACGAAATGCAACTAAACATTGTGTCCGATGCGGGAAAGAATCTGTCAGTTCGCTACCTTTATTTGTCTACTAATGTCGGTAACTATTGGAAGTAATTTCAAGATTGATGGAAAATTGTGTAATGTAACTTATGATTTGACACGTCATTTTTTAAAGTTGCGTATTCTTAGTATAATAAGTTGAGTTTTGTTCAGGCTAAACTTATAGCTACTGCATTGAATTATTTTATTAATATATATCTAACTTATGATGAGAGTCGCGACGTCCCCTTGCGAGAAATAGAGTGGACAGGGCGATTAAAAATTGTACCGGTGGAAGTGATGTTTTTGTGTTAGTTCAAGTTGAGTTTGCAGTGAAGTCAGAACGTGTCGCTTGGTTAGTTCGATTGGAATATTGATTGTTCGTGAAGAGATTATAGGATGGCTATGCTGTTATTATGGCTGCGCCGTTGTCTTGTTTACTGTTACTGCACTTGTAGAGTGTATCTAAACCATCTGTCACAATATGGTGGTGGTACTACGATACTGGAAACAGAGAATGCCACACTAACTATACCAAAATAATCCCGATATTAGCTAATCAATGCTTCTGTAATGTGTGCGAGGTGATGAATTTTTGCACATATTGAATTTAAGATGCATTGGAGAAGGGAACATGCTATGATAACACTGATATGACGAGTGTCAGAGAGATATAGAGAGAGTGATAAGAGTGGAGAGAGAAGGAAATCAACTTAATGAGCAGCATAGTGAGAATGAGTAGACTGAGTGAGTGAGAGAAGATATATATATATATATATATATATATATATATATATATATATATATATATATATATATAGGGAGATAGTGATAGAGTGAGAATTCAGAGAATGAGATAGAGTGAAGGTAGAAATATCAACAGGGAGGGTAATGGGGAAGACTGGAAGCGAAAAGAAAGTAGCTCAGAGAATGACCCGCTTTTTTAAAATTTCGATTTTGAAAGAGGTTATGTTTCTTTGTGCTAGAGGCGCACGGCCTGAAATTTTGTGCAAGGTACTAGTCAAATACTTGACCCACGCGCTCAACTGGTACTTATATTGTTGGTCTCAAAAAGTGAAGGGCAAATTCAACATCGGCCGAATTTCAACTTAGAAATGCCGCTAAGTAATTTGTAGCTCACAGTGTAGATTTTGTCAGTTGACCACCTCTAAAAGTATTAATATTCCTACCTATTTGGGAACAAGGCCAAAGATTTTTCAGGCTGGGTGCCAGTCGATTAGATCGAACCAGTATGCAGCTGCTACTTAATTTATCGATCTCGTAAGAATGAAAGGCATAGTCGACCTTTGTGGAATGAAGACTATTTCCACTCTAAGAACAAGACCTTGAAAAGTTTTGGGTAAGGGGGATAATCGATTGATTCGATCCGAGTCTTTCACTAGTACGTATTTCATCGACACCAAAGGGATGAAACGCAAAGTCGACCTCGACGGGATTTGAACTCAGAACGTACAGACAGACGAAATAACGCGAAAAGTATTCATATTACAACTGTCCAAAGCGGTAGCTATCAAAATCATGAGCACGCGGACGAAATGCGTAGTAGCATTTCATCTATCTTCACGTTTGGTGTTCAAATTCTGCTGCAGACGTCTTTGACTCCCATCCGTTCGGGGCCGATAAAAGATACAAAACTCAGGTACACTGGGGTCAATATAATTGACTTGCCCGCTTCCAGCTAAAGTGCTGCCTTGTGCCAAGATTTGAAAACAATTTTATAATTCAGTTCTACATTTAGGAGATGAGGAATTATGTACACAATTTACATTCGACGGATATGGTTCCTCATCTTGTTTGTTGTTAACCCAACGTTTCGGCTGATGTACCCTCCAGTTTTCTTCGGGTGTTTCGGGGACATTTCGAGCATGGGTTCTCATTTCTAAGGTATTCATCGATGTTATTATTATTATTATCATTATTATTATTATTATTATTATTATTATTATTACTATTATTGTTCAGGTGACTGCTTGGAATCGTACTCGGAATATTGGGGTTAATAGCTCTGAAGCACTATGCCATATGCCCGTGAGCAATTATGGAGTGAATTTTAGGACTTATAATTCTAATATTTTTCTATCCTTCCTTAATACCGGTTCCCATATGCTACTTATATCTGCACGCGGTCTGCTTAGGAGGTTGCTGTGTCCTAGCATATTTGCTGCTTCTTTTAGTTTTCGTATTTTCATATGGAGGGTATATCAGCCGAAACGTTGTGTTAACAACAAACAATATGGGGACAAATATACATCGAATGTAAATAATGTAAATAATGTAATTTTATAATTTTCCAAGGCGACGTGGTGGCAGAATCGTGAGCACGCCATGCGAAATGCTCAGAAGTATTTTCTTACTCTCTCTTTCTTAAGAGCAAGATGCTTAGCGTTATTTCGTCAGCCGCTACATTCTGAGTTCAAATTCCGCCGAGGTCGACTTTGCATTTCATCATTTCGGGGTCGATTAAATAAGAAGCAGTTACGCACTGAAGTCTATATAATCGACTTAATCCTTTTCTCTCTTCTTGTTTGTCCCCTCTATATTTAGCACCTTGTGGGCAGTAAAGAAATAAGAAAAGTTAGCACGCCGGGCGAAATGCTTAGCGGTATTTCGTCTGTCGTTACGTTCTGAATTCAAATTCCGCCGCGGTCGACTTTGAGTTTCATCCTTTCGGGGTCGATAAATTAAGTACCAGTTGCGTACTGGGGTCGATCTCATCGACTGGCCCCCTCCTCCCAGATTTCGGTCCTTGTGCCTAGAGTAGAAACGAATTTATACATATATACATATTCATACAAACACAGCACACGATACCCCCAACACATCGCACATACATGCTTACATACGCACACACACACAAACATACACGTACACACGTACATGATATAAAAACAATGGAGAGCATCAGGAATTTGGAAGGTGTAGATAACACAGGATATGTAAATTCTCTGTTTTATCACTTTTCTATACTCCACTTTCGGCCTTGATATCTGTGTTTTTGTGATGGCTATTCTCCTTTCATTTGATATTCGAAATTTGTTATCCATTCATCACTAATATTAATGGAGTCACTTTATATTTTTAAATGTTCACTTAAAGGAAAATGGATTATTTCTCTTTTCTAAGATTAATATCATTGTGATTGCCATTTTTTATATCCCACATGCATAAGCGATATACGGTTCAAATACTTGCTTCTGTTTAAATGTGTACTGCATAAAGAAGAGCTTTGGGTTTCTGTTGCGCGGCGAGAAACAGCATAGATTTCCAAGCGCATGCGTTATACTTTGTATGCTCAAGTTCTCCACCTCACTAGCTATCTACCAATCTATCGATCTATCTATGCATCTATTTAGTTAACTAACTGGGAAGCTATCCGTTTGTCTATTTACCGTTTCTCAACATTATATTTAGAACTAAAAACTGAAGTGTCACATACCAGTTATCTTCGTATCAAAATGTTTGAATGTTTGAAATTATTTTGATTGAGAGTCAATAAAAAATTTAACAGTGCATGTGTGTATGAATGCATACATACACACGCGCACACACAAACTCACACACACACAAATACACACAAACAAACTCACACACACACAGAGGCACACACTTTTGTGTATTTATCGTATTAAGAAGTCAAAGTTCGACTAAACCATATAAACGAACTCTTAAAATATTATTCTGTTAAAATACTCGGAGTATACATAGTTTCACCTTTAGTCTATGCAGAGAATTTAGAAATACTCTCTCACGAAAATCAGACAATAGACAGAACACAAAATCTTCAACAAGGCCTCTATTTTGTATTTGTAATTAAATAAATATAATTATTTGTACCAGAAAATGAGAATCTCTGACGGTGGGGACAGACATTTTAGACAGTCAGAGATATGCTTTCCGCTTTTCGTTTTTGACCCTCATATCCTGAGTATAGTCCTTACTGAAGTCAGATATCATTTTAACTTTTCTGGGGCTGATAGAATATTGTACCAATCAGTTACTTAGGCCAAGACGCCGTAGTCGAATAAACTTCTCCCCTTAAATTTGCTAGAATTATACTTAAATATTGTATTTGCTTATAAAATCGTAAAAGTTAACGGAATAAAGACAACAAACCACTGACTTGTATTTGATATTTTTTTAAGTGACAAAATTCGCATTTTCCCCATGTCTGACTTTTCCAACTGTCTTTATTTCCTTCTTTATTGATCTAAACACTATGCCAACTTCTGACTTAGCCATTTTCTAAAGGAATAATACTTTATGCATTTCGGTAATTGCTTCGTATTTCTATCACCACCAGATATTCCGTTTTCCTATTGTGCTATGAATAATAATATAAAATTAGAATTATGCAGAAATTGTTTTCTGTTATTTTCATACATTCTTCTATTCTATAACCACTCCAATATCTTTCACAATGAAATATGAAAAAAAAAAAAAAAAATGCCATCCACGAAATCGGAAAACAGAATACAAATGAAGAAAGAAATAAACATCAACTTTTATGACGATTATTCTAGAAGGAATAAAATATCTTTCGCGTACGCACTGAAATGTTTGTACATTCTCGTAACAATTCTATTCAAATTTTCTGTCTTTCTGTTTCTGGTGTTGATATTATTAGTTATTAACTGAGCACTCGGTGACGAGACGTTACTGAAGACCTCACATGTTTTCAATTGAAATAATAAAATAGAGAATTTACAGGATATAAATGCCACATCCTAATACAGAACGACAATAACAGCAACCACGGTATATGATTTATCTTCTCATATATATATATATATATATATATATATATATATATATATATATATATATATATATATATATACACACACCTACGTATAATATGCATTTACATATGCATAGTATATTTGATTAAGTATATATACATAATATAGATATATATGTAGATATGTACATGTAATGCACACACGCACACACAAACACACATATACATATATATATATATAAAGCACAATCCTCTTTTTGAATGTTTGTGTGTAGATAGATGTTTGCAGATGAAACATTGAAATGCATATGAGTGGGACAATTTAGACGAAATTATTGGCACACGCGGAAAGCAAAGCTGTTATGCATTCTAACTGACCCGGCTCTGCTTAGTGTCATAATGATTTGTTATTCAATGTAGAAACAAAAGCATGGAACCCTATGGTGTAGGACAATACTACTATGGCTAATGCACATCTGAGTGACTAAAGTAAAGGGTGGTGCTAAACTACGGTTTAGAGTGCTGTTATAAGATCGGAAACGCTTTTAAATGCTCTATTTGTCTCCCTGACTAATGTATCAAAACTCGCTGTGTTTGAATTTTGTGGACAAATAATGATTTTGATGACACAGTCGAACCAAGGGACGATGTGTACGGATTATATTTGCAATAAAGTTGATGAAAGGGGAAAATTGTGATTCCGGATATTGTTTCAGGAAAAAGTTGACCTTATAAAAATAGGAACGGAGATGTTGTAATGGTTGGTAGAAGCGAAAATACACAAGAGATTGACTCATTTGCAGGATTTGCTGGATATGATAGATGCGAAGTGTTGGGTTGTATACTAATTGATACCGTATTGCATAAAAGTGTTGTGTCATTTATGGTTTGGGGAGTGAGAACGATGAACATGTCCTTATAACAAGTTCCAGTTAACTGAGAAATAGGGGCTTTATAATGGACAGCGAATATGCCAAGGTAGTAAGGGCCACACTGATAGTTATATTAAAGAATGATCGAGGAAGTATGTTCAGTATACTCAAATATCTACGGTCCTTTAGATATATGATGTTAACGGATATGGTATGCTTAACATTAAGTTGGATAGACTATAAATAAAAGCGAGGAAGTTCAAAACATGCAGATCATGATCTGATATGTTACGTTTTTGCGATGGACGTTTTGCAAGTCTGTGTAAAATTAGCTGGTCGAAATATTTGAAATGGGTCAATCTGTGATATGTTCTAAGAGAAGCATAAGCGACTGGAGTATTAACGAAATGGATCGCTAGTTATTGAATACTGAATATCTTTATGAAGGGTAAAATGGGTAACTGTAAGAAAGTACCTTTGCTGCTGCCGGTGCATTGTCCTTATTCCACCTAGCTGGAATAACATAATCTCGGCGGTTTGTGGACTCAAAGGAAACATTGCTGCGTTATATAATTTAAAGATGATGAACTTTACTGGATTGCAGGAGTTAAAATTACTTTGTGTAGTAAATGGTTTGTTTACGGACATCTATGTATTGACTATCAGTGTAGAAGTTCTTCAGCCAAATATTATACGCTTACATTAAATGGTGACCTTTTGTAAAATGAGATGTTGCCTTCGTCAAATTGAGTTCCATTTGCAAATTGTCTTGCAAAATTTGAAATAATTTTAGCGTTGTTTTTCTAGTAAAATTATTCCATATTGAGAACAGCAATTTCAAGAATATCCAAGAGCTTTTTCTCACTGCTTGAATCTGGATGATCTACCGATATATTGAAATCAATTAAATTCAACTACGTCGTATGTGTAAGCCAGATGAACATGTGTGCCTTTGGGAATCCCCTTTATTTGTAATGCTATAAATGGAAACATCATTAGTAGTCAGGTCATACGATGTGCTGCAACTTTAAGGAGGGGAAAGAAGGTATGTTAAGCAATGAAGTAAGCGAAATGATAGTAATAGGGAAATGGCTGGGTGATAGAGCAAGAGAGAGAGAATAAGAGAGGAGAGAGTGAGTTAGAGAGACGGTGAGAGAGAGAATGAAAGAGAGATAAAGCAAAATTTCTAGGAACAGGTGATGAAAAGCGGCAACTGAAATAAACAGCGGTAAAGAAAGTCAGATAGTGAGGAGTGTAGATCGAAATAATTACTCAACGAGGAGTAACACACTAGGTTTCTATTAGTTGACGTCACTATGTAAAGAACATTATGCACGAAAATGAACGAGTTAAATATGCAATGAGCGAGAGTAAAATGGAAAATAGGACAAGTAGCACAGAGAACGACGCTTCATCGATTGCCGGCTGTCTATCTAGTCCTCATTTTGAGCATTCAACCAGAATATGAGTCTCCGAAGACAGTTACTCCCATAAATTCCAAAATAAAAATTTGGATTTATGGAGGGTCAGATTTTTGAAAAACACAGGACAGTCGTGACATATAAGGAAACCGAACGAAAAGAGAAAAAGATAGAAGAGCGAGGTAGATGTGCTGTCCTTAAAACGTCGGGCAGGAAAAGAAAGATGGTCACGTGAGGAAAAGAAAGATGGACGATGGTCACATGTGAGCAACGAGAGAGGGGAAAACACAAATACTGTGTGTGTGTGTGTGTGAGAGAGAGAGAGAGGGATAGAAAACGGTGAAGAGGAAAAAAAGGAAATGGGAAAAGGATGGATGAAAAAACAGTATAGAGTAGAGACGCATGTAAAAGGTTAAGACAAACTTACTTGGAAATGGATAAGTGTCATTCAGTTAAATAATATAAATAATATAAATAATATACATATATATATATATATGTATATATATATATATATATATATATATATATATATATATATATATATATATATATATATATATATATATATATATATATATATATATATATATATATATATATATATATATATATATATATAATATATATATATATATACAGACATATATATATATATATATATATATATATCTTTCTATCTATTTATCTATCTGTCTTCCTCCATCTTTCTATCTATACCTCTGTCCTGGCCTCTACTTCACTGCTATGCCCTTCTGTCCCTTCCTCCTTGTTCCACTTCCTCCCTCCACCATCCTCTCTGCTCTCGTGTGACCTGTGGTCAACTTTCTTTTCACTCCAGCCGCTGTGAAGGCAAGACGAACTACTAGCGTTCTACCTCAGATTTGCGTTTGGCCGTACGGCTTTTGAATGTTGTTTTCACTGTCCATTTTTTCCTGTCTTGGTTTGTGTTTGCCACCTTGGAATCCTCTGTGTAGTGGGTTGATCCACTACTCAGGAAGAGACTATTCTAGAGTACGTCCTGTCTGGTCTTCGAAACGTCTAGATAGAATAGAGACAGCTGATGAAGGGATAATCCAAGGTGCTTTCCGTTTTCCTATGTGTTCGTTCCGTTGTCTGTAGTTTATTGTTCTAACGTCCTGTACACTGATATGCATGTATATACACATGTAGATGTAAGTATGTACATATATGTGTGTATACATGTATATATATTCTTTGTATTATTACATTATTGAACGCACATGTCCTATTTTGCAAGTAAGTCTACTATTATTCTGACGTGACTATCTTTCTATCTATCTATATATCTATCTGTCTATCTATCTATCTATGTTTCTATCTATTTATCTATCTGTCTTCCTCCATCTTTCTATCTATACCTCTGTCCTGGCCTCTACTTCACTGCTATACCCTTCTGTCCCTTCCTCCTTGTTCCACTTCCTCCCTCCACCATCCTCTCTATCTATTTATCTATCTGTCTTCCTCTATCTTCCTATCTACCCTTCTGTCCTGGCCTCTACTTCACTGCTTCTGTCCCTTCCTCCTTGTTCCACTTCCTCCCTCCACCATCCTCTCTGCTCTCGTGTGACCTGTGGTCAACTTTCTTTTCACTCTAGCCGCTGTGAAGGCAAGACGAACTACTAGCGTTCTACCTCAGATTTGCGTTTGGCCGTACGGCTTTTGAATGTTGTTTTCACTGTCCATTTTTTCCTGTCTTGGTTTGTGTTTGCCACCTTGGAATCCTCTGTGTAGTGGGTTGATCCACTACTCAGGAAGAGACTATTCTAGAGTACGTCCTGTCTGGTCTTCGAAACGTCTAGATAGAATAGAGACAGCTGATGAAGGGATATTCCAAGGTGCTTTCCGTCTTCCTATGTGTTCGTTCCGTTGTCTGTAGTTTATTGTTCTAACGTCCTGTACCCTGATATGCATGTATATAAACATGTAGATGTAAGTATGTACATATATGTGTGTATACATGTATATATATTCTTTGTATTATATATATATATATATATATATACACACATATACATATATATATATATATATATATATATATATATATATATATATATATATATATATATATATATATATATATATATATATATATATATATATATATATGCCTATACGGGTACAAGGTGTCACTAACTGTGTAAATAACAGGAAGTGCAAAAACAACCGTGCTAATTCCGAAATATACAGTGCGTGTGTTTTTATTGGCTAAACTAGCAATATGACCAGCCCCTAGTACAACAACATCTGTTTCAACACACGATTTCACATGAAAAATCTTGCAAAACAAATATGTATATATCATCTCCTTCCTCTCTAACTTCCACCCTGCTCTTGACTTTACTTCTACCATCTCTGACACCTCTGTCAACTTCCTCGACATCTCTCTTTCCATCAACCCCCCCCCCCTCCAACTCTCTCACTACCTCCGCCTTCTTCAAACCCACTGACTCCCACCTCTACCTCAACTTCTCCCCCTCCCATCCATTCCACACCAAACGAGCCATCCCCTACTCCCAGTTCCTCCGCCTCCGACGTTTGTGCAGCCTGGACCAGGATTTCGAGACCCAGTTCCATTATCTTGCTCGTCTGTTCATGCATCGAGGATACCCCTCCCACCTTGTCCAATCCGCCCTCGCCCGCGCTCGTGGAATCGACCGCACCACCCTCTCTCCTCCTCCACACCAATCCCCTAACCGTACCCCCTTCCCACTCCGTTTCCACCCTGCCACCCTACCCCTTCGTCGGAGCATCCTACGGGCCTTCCGTCGCCTCCAGCTCGATCCCACTACCCACCCCATTTTCCCCAACCCACCCCTATCCGCTTTCAAACGCGCCCGCAACCTACGCGATCTACTGGTCCGCAGTACCTTCTCCTCTTCCTCCCCACCCCACCCGACTCCTTCCCGTGCTCCAGATCCCGCTGTCACGCCTGCCCCTTCATCACCGACACTACCTCTGTCACCGGATCGAACCTACAAACACTTCACATTCCACACAGTTTCACCTGCACCTCCTCCAACCTTATTTACTGCATCAAATGCACCCTATGCGTGTGTGTTATGTATGTGAGTGAGTATTCTGTATGTGAGAGGTGTGTGTCCATGCGTGTATATGTGTATGTGTGCATGTGTGTATATGTGTATGTGTGCATGTGTGTATATGTGTGTGTGTGTGTTGTGTATGTGTGTGTGTGTGTGTGGTTTTATGTATGTGAGGGGTGTGTATGTGTGTGCGTGCGTATGTGTGCCAGGTATGTGTGTTATTTTGTGTGTGCACTCCTGTGTGTATGTGTGTGCATGTGTATGCGGCTGTGTATGTAGGCGTGCGCGTATATATGGGTGTGTGTGTGTATATATGTGCGTTCGGCTATGTGTGTGTGAGGGCGCCAAATACCACTGAGTAACCATCTGGCAACATGTGGTCATCAAACTTTTATTATACGTCCATTCCATAAACTTTACAACCGGAATGAAATTGAGAGAAAATGCAAAGAAAAGGACTTTATTAAGAAATTCAAACCCACTCTTAACAAACAATGATTAAATTTATCTTACTTGGGGTTTAAAAATCTTATCCCTATAACTAAAACACAAAAAATCTCTCAAATATCATCATTTCTAAAAATAGAATTGGCATCATTTCTAAGAACAGCCAAACACCTACTGAGGTTTAAAAATCTTATCCCTACAACCCAAACACAAAACACAAAACAACTTCTCAAATATCATCATTTCTAAAAATAGATTGGGCATCAATTCTGAAAACAGCCAAACGCCTACTGCTGCTGTCCAAAGGAATTGGTATAAAAGACAGAAAACTGACCAGCCTATTACAGTCTGTTAAAGTATGTCATACCG
>NC_142934.1:101743929-101756429 GCF_046866305.1 Octopus bimaculoides | reverse complement strand
ATGCTGCTATGTATTTTGTCTGGCGCGCTAACGATTTGCCAGCTCGCCGCTTTAATAATCAGAATGATGATAATAATAATAACAATAAATAATAATAATAATAATAATAATAATAATAATAATAATAATAATAATAATAATAATAATAATAATAATAATAATAATATAGGCACAAATCCTGCTATTTGGTGGGAAGGGAACTAGTCGATTACATCGACCCCAGTACGTAACTGTTATTTAATTCATCGACCACTAAAAGATGAGAGGCGAAGACGACCTCGGCAGAAGTTGAACTCAGAACGTAGCAATAGAGGAAACACCGCCAAGGATTTTGCCCGGCGTGCTAATGATTCTACATCTCGCCGCCTTACTACTACTACTACTACTACTACTACTACTGCTGCTGCTGCTGCTGCTGCCGCTGCTGCTGCTGCTGCTATTACTACTACTACTACTAATAATAATAATAATAGTAATAATAATAATAATAACAACAACAACAAAACAACAACAATACTAATAATAAGAAGAATATTGTATTGACTGTAACGTCACACGTATTGAGAAGAGCATTGGCGATGTGAGAACGTTTATCAGCAAGGAATATATTTTTTTCTCATAACTCCATTCCACTTTGTAAATGAACAACCTGATGTGTTTAGTGTAATGGCTTATCAATATATGCAATGAGATTCTCTGCCTGAGCTGTCGAGATGACAGACGTCAAAAAGTTCAACCAAAATTTTAGAAAAGTAAAACTCATATCAATAATAAGAATGGTTTTAAATTTCGTCAGAATGCCATCAGTCCCGTGGAAGTGGTTAAGTCTGTTACATCCAGTTAAAAATGTTATTAAGAAACTGTATATGTATATATCCTGCCAAATGTGTCAAAGCCGATTTCTTTCTTTAAATATATATATATATATATATATATATATATATTACATATATTACATTGACCGTTGACTGAACACTATTCAATTTTTTTTCTCCGTGTTTTTCTCCTTGTCTCCGTATTCTTTCTGTTGAAGAGCGTAGCTCGAAACGTCAAAGACTTTCCGTATTCCCGAGCGTCATACTAATATATACTTTTGTTATTTACACCACCTGTCCTCGTCTGTCGTTATTATTTGTATATTCTCGCATATATATATATATATATATATATATATATATATATATATATATATATTACATATATATATATATATATATATATATATATATATATATATATATATATATATATATATATATATATATATATATATATATATATATATATATATATATATATATATATATATATATATATATTACATACGTGGAAAATCGGTGTGTGTTTGTTTGTGGCGTTGTTAGCTAACTCATCTTACATAGTTTTATTGACTTTCATGACACTTGACGCGTGAGTAGAACTTATGGCTGGAAACTTCGTGGCATACTTAGATTGTAGAAAAATTGATAATACGGCCCCTAGAAGTGACCATTATATCTACCTGATATAACTATTTTTTTTTACACAGCCAAGGGAAATAAACCATAGCATCTACACAATATTTTTTTACACACTCAAGGGAAATCATCCATTTCATTGTTTATGTTCGATTACGTTGAACATTGATTTTTTTGCGTGTCCAATTTCTAATTTTTGCAGACAATATCACTTTATTTGACACGTGAGTAGAACTCATGTCTGAAAGCCTCGTGACATACTAAGATTGTTGAAAAAAATCGATAACAGGGCTCCTCAATGGATCCTTCTATGTAATACATATTGCTAATATTTTATTTAAACATCCCAAGGGAAATAACCCGTACCACCTGCAATTTTTAGTGAAACAATCGCTATTTGATTCTCACAATCAGCCGACCTAATTATGCATTTCACTACTAACATTTTTGAACTGCTAAACACTTTTCTTGCAATTCCTGAATTTGAATCTTAGACCTTAAAGACTTCATTCATACATTTCCATACATACATATTTATTTGAATGCCCATTACTCCGATAATTTTGCGTTTTTACAGTTTCACTTTTTCCATGACAGTAGATAAATTTCTCATTCAACAACGTATTTATAGTGGTTCCATGCAGGCATAGCGTGGATTCGATTCTCGATTGCCATATTTCACTTAACTCTTCAACAGCGCATTTCTCATGGTAAAACAATAGTTTTTTTTTTCTGTGAATGACAGCAGTTATACATTTCCCAGACGCCTTCGCTAAGCAGAATAATGTCTTTGCAGCTTGACCCTTCTAACCTCTTGTAGGCCACCACTGGCTGGAATGGAGATAACAGATCCTCCCACCGAAGTCATTTGTTCTCAAGAATATGTCTATCCTTCTGGCTGATTTTCGATAGCTATAAAAAGAAGAATTCCATAAGCTAAAGCCAGTTACTGAGAGCGACCATCAGTGAGTGTGACCGTTATTATTGCACTCTTTATAAAGCTCACCTTTAAAATGCCACGACGAATTACAGTACTTTCTCGCCAACCTCCGAATACCTTTCTCGTCAACCTCCAACACTCTCTCCCTCTCCAGGTGACAGTTATTTGCACTTTTTCGCGACAGTAAAAACACCTTTTGTGGCACTTATAACGAAATTGCTTTCTTATATCAAAATATATTAAATACACCAACAGCTGGGACAAAAGCACTTCCAGAAATGGTAATGTGAATCACCCAGACTGAGGAAGTCAGAATGACCATGTATATATAGTGACTCACAGTGCACGGTAGCCACCTACATTGCTAGCAATACGAGCTAAAAATCTCCAACAATGAGGAGATGACCATACTTCGTAAAGACTCACTTACTTTTGCGGCTAGGATGGGGGTTTACTTCTTATTTCTAGCAATATAGTTGCTACCCAGTACCGTATGTCACAGTTAGTGACAACCACATTCTTCCTTGTTGGTTTTCTATTGCTTAGAGCCACCTTGGTTATTTTGTAAATTTCACATTTCCATTTTCGTATATTATCCATTGATTCTTACGGAAATTACTATATATTGACAGTCAGCATTTGATCAAATCATTCGGCATCGGAATACTCATCAATAACAAGCTATAATTTGAAGTGAAGCTAGAATTCTAGTATGATGATGTTACCCACTGTGGGGCGGATAGCTCCTCTCTCAGCACATAGGCCTATTCTTCTTAGCGGCTAAGGTCTTCAATTCTCATTTCTAGAAATGTAGGTGCTATTCTTCACCATCAGTCACAATTAGTGACGATTGAATTATTTCTTTTGGTTTTATATGGCTTATAGTCATATGTGTGTGTGTGTGTGTGTGTGTGTGTGTGTGTGTGTGTGTGTGCGTGTGCGTGTGCGTGTGTGTGTACGTATGTATGTATATGTCATGCAACCACCTAAGTGCATGTCTGTTAAACACAACAGCAACAGCGACGCACAGACGATGCCATTCCATTAACTTCGCATCTAGAAAAGAAAAATTAACCCAGAAGACGTTTACCAAGTGGATTCCCCTTTTGGAGGAGAAGGCTTAAGTTCGATGGAATTTCAGTTGACTCTAAAGTCCATGGCTGATACGTCATTGCTATCTGCTTACACGTCGCAAAAGTAAACAATTTTGAAGAAAGGCGAATTGATTTTGGAAATAATTATTCCCGATGATCTTATTCCAGCTAGTAGAGGCTTCTATAGATAATGTTAACAAAACATAGAAATGAGGTTATAAAACATGTTTATCTATAAGCATGGTAAATCTAACAATCTAACTACCTATGGATTTTACTGATATGTATATTGCATGATATGTGTGTGTGTTTTATGTGTGTATAAACGTGCGTTTTCCTGTATATGTATGTTTGTGTAAAAGGAACTGTGTGTGCAGGTTTTATATGTATTTGCTGCCTGTGTGATTTTGCATAGATGCATTTATAGAAAACACTAATATCTAATTTCATACACTGAAAGATAATGAAAACTAAAGATACAAAACTGATATCTATGTAGGTATGTATCTATAAATACGTACGCGCGCGCGCAACCGCACACACATATGTGTGTGTACGTATATGAATATATGTATGTGTTTCGGCGTGTGTATGTTGATGTGTGCGCACTTCCGTAGCCGTGTGTTTTTGAATGATTTCCCCAGTGATTAGTAACGTCTTATCTGTTTTAGGATTTAAGATGTTTTAAAATACAATCAGATTACTTAGTACATTCAATTACTTTATTTCTGCTGTAAACATACGTATATACATGTGATATAGAGATTTTAGATTGTTATAAAATGTGGTTGTTCAAAAAATGGGAGTATATGTATACACTTACATATATGCTGAACATTTATATCTATTCTTAACTATAATTATTTCGTTCTAGTCGCACTCACATACGGGAGGACTATGTACAGTGTTTTTTTTTTCTTTATACCCGCATAATATAGATCGTTGATGTGCTGGAGTATTGGCAATTCACTTTGATTGATCTTTAATCACGGTACATTAGTTATTTGCTCTTGGAAATAGAAATGTGAAGAAGAGAATTAGGTGCAGGTCTGTTAATACAGCACCAACAACTAATTTTACTAGCAGCAGCACCAACACTGCCACCACTAACACTGCTACTACTACCACCGCCACCAGTAGTAGTAGTAGTAGTAGTAGTAGTAGTAGTAGTAGTAGTAGTAGTAGTAGTAGTAGTAGTAGTCCGCAGAGCCTTCATAACCCACACGAAAAGTACGAGCCATTTCCCCTACTCTCCTTACATACATAAAAATGGGCCATTCCTGGAACCACATTTTCCACAGCTGTCCACCCTCTCACAAAGTACACAGCGATGCAGCACTTGACTCTCTACCCTCACTTTCCTTTCTAAGTGGAAGTTATAAAAATTGATAAGACCGTGACCGAAGAGAAAGGTGTCTTTCCAAAATTCTGTCAGCCACATCCACCATACAACCTCTTTTGACGTAGCCACTAGTCAGGGGAACACTAGACAGAGGAAGGTTAAAGGTGGTTAGTAGGGGGTCCTCACAATGGATTCGGCTGATTGTCGGATTCGTTTCACGCATGGCCACAAAACACCGAAAGTCAGCAATACTGGGGCACTGCACGAGTGCATGTAAAACAGCTTCGTCGCTCTGTTCGCTTTCGGACAGACCCATCTGACAGCGCTTCCCTGTCTGAAGCAATTATATCAAACTTGCAGTGCTCTTCGACAGCACTGCAAGTTCGGGGATTTCTGGAAGTTATCCATAGTAACATCAGGCCCGAAAATCCTCCAGAACGGATGTGGTAGTTCATCCTCATCTCTGATTAGTGTTTCTTCAAGAATGACATAGCTCTTGCCCATCACTAGAATGATATTAATAATAACATATTTGACGGCGGAACTTTATAACTGTTACCTCGAAATGAGTGGTATCATATTTAACTAACAACCATAAATGCGTTTACAAGAGTGGAACTGTTAACAGTAAAGTTGTCACGAACGGGTAACAAGGATTGTCTGATCATGCCCCAACAGATCGTCATGAAGCCATTGATAAAAGTTGAATTCAAATATCCAGTGGAATAAAATGAGAAAAGTGGGGTAAACAAATTTGTGATTGAATGATGGTTGAGAAGTGAGCCATATGAAAAAGACTACA
Organism: Octopus bimaculoides; assembly: GCF_046866305.1. Classification (NCBI taxonomy): domain Eukaryota; kingdom Metazoa; phylum Mollusca; class Cephalopoda; order Octopoda; family Octopodidae; genus Octopus; species Octopus bimaculoides. Next base: position 101,750,794 of record NC_142934.1, on the reverse strand, counting down.
TGAAAGGAATGAATAGAATATAGGATAAAAACGGTTTTTGGATATTCCGCCCAACGAGTGATAGGGCAAGCGAAGGTAGTTCGTATAAATGATTGAATTACAAGATTAGAGGTTGAAGGAATTTAGGGGATAAAAGATTATCAGTTAAGAGTGTGAAAGGACAATTGTAGTGAAGGAACGACAGAAGAAATTGAAAAAGAAGGAAATCACTAAGTGCTTGAGAATTCTGATGAAATAAATAGTGGAAGTGATTTAGCAGGAAACGTGACAGTATATGTTGCAGAAGACTTGATCGATGAGGAGAAGGACGTTCTACAAATGCTGATAGGTAAAATGTGTGATCTGAACAACGAAGTATTACCAAATAAAAGGTGTATGGACAGATATAAGGTAAATGGTCTTTTGGGCACAGTTAAAACAGAGAACATTAGCGAAACAAACCAGCTGCTGCTGAAGTTGTAGCCGACTTATTAGGATGTATGCGGAAGAGTATTGAAGAAAAGGAGAAGGAAAAGAAAGAACCAAACTAGTTGAAGAGAATACAAATGAAGTTGGTAATGGCACGGAAAAAACTGAGGCATTTAGAAAGGATAAGGAGAGGTATCAAGAATGAGGTAGTAATCAGCTAAAAGAATAGACGGTACAGGTTAGAAAAGGGGTAGAGCAAACTGTATACGAAAAATTGTCACAAAGAGTGGCAGCGTGAAACGCCAAATTGAAAATGTAGAGGTTTTGAACAGAATTGGTCAATTATATAGGTGTATTCTTGAGGAATTTTAGAGAAACACTATGAGGAAGTTGTTTATGATGCGAAAGAATGTAAAGTGTTTCGGGGAGAACTTCGAAACAGGCCAGTGAGACGTAATGATATTGAAGAGTGTGTGAAACAAGTGGAGACACAACCTGCATTTTTACCAAGAAAAAGAAAAGAAACGTCAGAACTGATCTGTATTAAAAGAAGGTAGCAAATTGGAAAGGATCTGGCCCTGGTAGACTACAAGTTTACTTGCTTAAGAAATTTACACACTTCCATGAATGAATGCTTATTGCATGGATGAAATTTTATTGCAGGAATATGTCCCCACCTGGATAAAAAGTAAATGAACCTTGTTACGTCGCAAAATATATTTGTATCAAATTTTCGAACAAAAAGCAGTTTATTGTTCATGTAGAAGTGTAAGTCTGGTTGAAAAAGACCTGAAGTCACCTGAGCAGTAAAAATTTACTTCCAGTAGAATGAAAGAAATGCAAAAAGACCAGTTATTAGTTGATAAAATCTGGATTAGAAATTGACGATGTAGACTGACGGGGTTCAGTGAAGCATGTTTGGATTACAGAAAGTCATATGATATGGAACGGCACATTTGTATACGTAAAACAATGACCACGTCTCGAGTGACAGAAAATATGGAGAAAATGGAAAACTAAAAGTTGTTAACATTGAAATTCTGAATTGATTGGAGGAAAATAAAGACTTGGCCAAGTGGCCATCATATGTGGTATATTTGAAGGTGATAACATATCTTCATTGCAATTTGTATTGACCTGAGTTTGATATTACTAGATGTTAAAATAACTTATGATTTATGAAAAAAAATATAGTGGAATAAATCATCTCCTTTATATATGGATGATATAAAGCTTTAATCCAAAAATGAGAAGTAGTTTGAAAGTCTTGTACATATTTTCCCCATTTTCTCAATAGAGGTAGTTGTGGAATTTGGGATTGAAAAGTACTCTATTATGATAATGAAACGAGGAATACTGAAAGGAAACAAGGGAACGGAAATAATAGGCAAACAATAAAATCTGTTGAGAAAGGACATTTAAATAAGTATTTGGAAATACTGGAGGTAGATGAAGCAAAACACGAAAAAGATGAAGTTAATTTCTAATAGGGAATATACAAGGAGCGTGAGAAAAATATTACAATCAAAGTTGAGACAAAAAGCAGTTATTGAAGTAATGAATACAAAATGCAATAAGGATAACCAGATATGGAGGCGGAATTGTAGATTAGACACAAAAGCGACGTACAGAAGGTTGACAGAAAAAACCCCCCAGAAAGTTGGTGATTATGTATACAGTACACCATACGAAAGCCAGTTGTACTTAAAAGAGAGACCAGGATGGTAGTAGTTCCATTGCTATGGAAGACTGCGTATATCATGTATAGACAGCTCTCCATCTCTTAACTAACAACTATCCATATAGTATTGAAATGAAAAAAACTATGTGAATATCTACAGAACAACACAGAAATATTTCCAAAGATACTGAACAAGGAACAGGTGATCGAAAGTGTCAGCAAAATGTACACTATGCGGGATATGGTGTGAAAAAATGGTGTTCTTTGTGCAGAATGTTCCAATATTAGCTGTGAGAGAACAATGGAGATACAACCAGGTTGTGAATGTTTTGCGTTTGTGGTTTTATTAGAAACGGTGATCTGACGCTGTAAAATTTTGTATAATTATCAGATTCAAAGAGTGCTTGAGCTGGAGAATGCAAGAATATATGGAATTTTCCAATTCTAAGGCATAAGAAGCTAGAAGATATTAAACCAGATATAACAATAGTAGACAAGGTAGAACCGAGGTTGCTTACTAATTGATCCATCATCTCCATCCGATTCCATGATTCTAAAGAAAGATGAAATATTAAAAACTACAATCTCTTAAAATTGGAAATTATGGTATTTTGGGATATGAAAAATATAAGTTTTGGATTTGCAATAATTGGTGCATTAGAGATTCTGAGTAATGATATAAAGAAATGGATGAAGGTGACTGGAGTAATGATATAGACAGAGATATGAAGGTGTCCTGTAGTTCTTTTGCAGAAAGTGCCTCTTATGAACGGGAAAAACAAATATCAGAAAATGTGTGCGCATTTCAAGCATATTGAAAACCATGTGATATCAAAATGTACTGATATCAATATACTACTAACATAAACATATCAATATACTACTAACATGAATACGAACAGGAGGAAGACAAACCTTAGATAAAGTGGAATAGTAATAGCAACAACTACTATATTGCTGCTAATTCTAAATTTATAATGATAATTTCCTTATTACCTAATAGGTGACATAAGGAATGGGGAAAATATGACAGATAAGATAGCGTATGTAGATGTTTATGAACACAGAGAAAATCTTCCTTATAGTCAGAAAAACAATTTAGTTCTTATCTAGGAAGCCAAAACATCCATGATTGTAGTGGCTACTTGGTGTAAGTGCTTAATTCCTGTTCCGAAACTCTGGCTTACATGCATACCGTTGGGGTAAAGGATTCAAAATATTCAAGCTCGTTTTATTTACTAATCATTAAAAAATGTAATACGCTGTAAACTCTTCATTGCGAATGTCGTCTTTCTCTCCAGGTAAAGCATAAGGATATCGATGGAGATTTTAGCTCAAGAAAATGTATCTAACTTCGTCATATCTCTCTTGCCTACCTTGCGAACACATTCACTTGAGAAAATATAACTATTTGCCCTTCTCTGACAAAGGAAGGTAGGGGTTCGATCTTCACTCCGTTCTGGGTTGGAAACCAAAACTCATCCCAATCTAGACTAGAACACTGAAATAATCTTCATAGGTCGTCAGCGATCAAACGGAGAGAAGTATGTCGCTCAGTGTATAAATTGAGAGTATCCAGTAGACTTCATTCCTGTGTTCTTAGAATTTGCCACAAACCAGCAATTTTAGAGAATATTGTTTCCGACGAAATTATTCTCGGGCATATATCTCAATATATTGTCGACGACGGTTAGCGCTTACGAGAAAATAATATTGCACACACTTCCAGCCTGTTTTATTTAGATTGTCAGTGTGAACGTTTCGCCAACTGTATTACTTGATGAATAGATTATTATGAGCGGCTGACATAATTTCAGAAACACGAGATAGTTAATTGCTCGAATAGCAGCTCAATCAAAGAGACAAGCTATGGTAAAAGATATCTAAAAGAAAGGTGATGGCACTATGAAATCATTGTAGAATCTGACGCTTTGGTGTATGTCCGCTCATCAGGAGCCGTATCAAAGCCCACGTGCAGTGACTACCAGCAGCAAAAGCGCTTCCTTAACACTGGAATGTTACCATTTCACAAGAAGCAAAATAGTACTCACCTCAATTGCTGAGACGAACACTAGGGAATTACACAATAATTAGGTGCTGATATATAATAGAGACAATCTATGTAACCACAAGTCTTGGTCGACTTTTCGGTAATATTTTCCTCCCCGGCTGTAAGTTAGTAATACTGGTCACACTCCTAGAGTCATCATTTTATTTCCTATTCCACTGCATGTTCAAAAATTTCTGAATTTTTGAATTTTGAAAATAATCAAGTATGTGCTCCTGGTTAAGATCGCTTTCGCAAATGTGTGGTTCTAGGTTCGATCTCATCGTCCTCCACCTTATGGAAAGTGTATTTTGTCATAACGTTCGGATCACCCTAGTTGCTGTAAGTGAGCTAGAATGGACTGAAATTATGCAGAAGCCTGTCTGGTGAAGAGGAGCTTTAGAAGACTGCATGTTCAAAAAGTTCTGAATTTTTGGCAATTCCACATGATTTGTTAGATGTCGGAGCACATAATTTTTAGATAGAGTGAATTGTAAAGAAGATATATTTGCTATTTTGATTAAGTTGAACTAACGTTTGAATGCTTCCACTTTGCCTTCTTAAATATTAACTTTTCTTGTTATAAAATGATAAAGAGATAAAAGTTGATAGGAGACATTAACTTTGCAAACAAGTTCATCTTATTACTTTACAAGGTCAGACATAATTCAGAAAGATTAAATATTGAATATTTTTACCTGGACACAGTTTTACATCGTAGCGTTCTAAGTGTGATAAAGTTACGTTGAGAGCTGTATCTCTTTTTTCTCTGCCTCAGTCCGACCAAGCTGTTTTTTAAACTAAGGCGTTCTGGCTCTGACTAGTTACACTTTATTCAGACCGTGTATCCGTGACAAAATTTATATATCTTTAAAATTGTAGGAATATGTCTAGATTTGAGGGCTAGCTCATTTCAATGTCTAAAATGTAAAACAGCTTAGAATTTGTCTCCTTAGATCGGTGTTTAAATTTCGGGGTAGATTTCAACCGAAAGGATTCTAAGAGAATGAATATTTATAATATGATATTAAAAATAAGGATTAAATCTGAAAATAACTCAGGGACAATAATCACAGGAGTGATTTTCACGGAAACACAAGCACATTTCTTTAAACAAACTCAATGTTGAACTGAAATAATTAAAATGTTGGTATTTATAATAATCTACATTAGTTAAATTTTCAAACGTTCGAAGTGGCAATTCGAGCATTTGTTTAGTGCCTAGAATCAAACCCTTCTCCAGGGACCAGGCAAATTCTCGGCTTGTTCTCTGGTGTCGCCGTAAATTGAGGTTCGACTTCCTCTTCGTAACGCGCGATGTTTCCTTTCATGTTTTTGCAGCGATTGTAGCTTTCTCATCGTGTATGTGTTCCTCAGTGATTCCGATCACTGAGTGCTAGTCCGTGGACCACCGTTTTCACGTTGTGTCCTGGCTTAGGACAGGTAAATACAGAGTTATGGAAACAGGTTAGATAACTCTATACATAGATAATTGTAAATGTTTGAATGAACAAAATGTTTAAATGTTTTATACGTAACAAGTTGAACTTAATATTTTCATGTTGGGTATTATATAGAGAGATAGAAACTAAAATCATTATTGAACGCTAGATAACGAGTGCTTCCCTATCGTTATGCTTCGGAACAAGAACTAGCGACCGGACTATTTTACAGTTACGTAGAAAACAAACATTGGATGAAATCATTCGAGATGCATGAAATCTAAACTATAATATTGGGTTCTCATAAGCCAAACTCCTACTTGAGGTGAGTCAACTTAAGCAGAAACGAAAACAACAGCAAGAAAGCATTATTGAATTATACGAGGTGATTCGCTTTCTACAGCAAACACATCGAAAGAGTAGTACTCTCGTGACGTAGAAGTCAAATTTGGTTATTGAACGAAATAATTTTATTAGTGGCTAGCTACAACTCGTGCCATACACGAAGGTGTGAAATACACACATTTTAACTCCTATTTTTATAAGTGTTTCAATAAGCACCTTACTAAAATTGATTCGGAATATGTTTCTACAGGCCATTACGTCGAACGAGCGGGTAAAACTTTCATAACAAAGTTTTACAAAGATCAATCATACACTTCCTAAAAGAATTTGTTCACACGAAAACTAATTCCACACAGCGTCAACTACGAATGTATGTATGTACAGCTAGATGTATGTATGTATGTATGTATGTATGTATGTATGTATGCATTTTGTGTCTGTTAGCACTTCCTTGTTTCAGTCATTAGATGACGAGCATGGTCTGCCCCTACTTGAAAAGTTACAGTCGAAAGAATGAAATCCATTATTTTTATTATTATTTTTTTTTTAGCCTGGTACTTATGCTCTCGAATGTGGAGGCGCAATGGACTAGTGGTTAGGGCAGCGGACTCACGGTCATAAGATTGCGGTTTCGATTCCCAGACCGGGCGTTGTGAGGGTTTATTGAGCGAAAACACCTAAGGCTCCATGAGGTTCGGGCATGGAGTGTTGACGAACCCTGCTGTACTCTTCCACCACAACTTTCTCTCACTCTTACTTCCTTTTTCTGTTGTGCCTGTAATTCAAAGGGTCAGCCTTGTCACACTGTGTCACGCTAAATATCCCCGAGAACTACGTTACGGGTACACGTATATGTGGAGTGCTCAGCCACTTGCACGTTAATTTCACGAGCAGGCTGTTCTGTTTATCGGATCAACTGGAACCCTTGACGTCGTAAGCGAC
>NC_142934.1:101678929-101741429 GCF_046866305.1 Octopus bimaculoides | reverse complement strand
GATACTCGTACGAACCGAGTCATTTAGCTACATTGACATTTAATAAGTATTGTTTTCATAAATGTTGCCTTTGGTTATCCCACATATTGCAATGTATTTCTGTCATAATCAATTATTGTACGATTATATTTATTTATTCACTGCATATTCATCTTTATCTCATACACTAGTGCAAAATATAGAGCCGAGTATTTTTCCTTTTGTAATAATATACGGCTGTATGTATGTATGTATGTATGTATGTATGTATGTATGTATGTATGTATGTGTATATGAATGAATATATATGGAAATATATGTTAATCGCTTGCGTGGGGTGATGGGTACATACAGAAAACAAATCTGAGTTTTGCTCAAGAATTGTATATCTCCATTAGTGCCAGTAGAGAATCAGCATTTAAGAATTTTAGTTATTCGCAAGGTCTACAGATATCCGAAACGATTATAAGTTCCTTTTATAACATAAGCAAACGACATGTTCGTCATGTCCGAGTGATTTGTCGTGAATTGTCTCTAGTGCTTTGAAGAAATATAACTTGGCGTTGTACCCTTCATGCCCTATACTTAAAATTTGAAGTAGCAGCTGACCAAAACTGCGTTTCCCTTCCTAGTAATACTGAATTTTAGTTAAACACCAACGACTTAAGATCAAAAACGAGGTGTGATGGTCCCGTCAATTCTATACTCATTTGACTTCCATTTGTTTTATTATACTCTTGACTGTAATGTTTCAAAAATAAGCGATAAACTTGTTTTTCTTTCTACCTATATAAAGTGGTGGTTTTATGCATAATTTCTTTGATTAATAACGCTAATTATTTCTTCTTTTTCTAGGAACGGACTTAACTTTATGTTTGAAAATTATGAATGCCGTTATCTAAACGAATATCGGCCCTTCTGAACTAATGTATAGCTAAAGGTTTTGCTACCAACAAATTCTAATTTCTAGTGTGTTACTAATTTTATTTGACTTCGATTTCAAGAAGTAGATGCCACGGTACAAGACAATAACTATTTTCGGTTTATGAAATTCAGAAAATATAAAACAAGGAACGTTTTCACTGAACGCTGAGTATTTTGTTCTCATAGTTGTATCTATGTTTATGTTTCTCCGGTGTAAAAAAAATATGAAAGACTATTTCATATTTTACTACCTCAACATTCATGCAAAGTAGAATTTCAGAGATCATAGTTGGCCCCTGATGTATATACTGATCAAGATCTCTCAACTAACAGCATTCGATAACAGATTTATTAGAAAAACTAAAAAAATTACAACTTCATATTTTATATTCCAGAATCATATAGTAATTAGGGTTTTAATTATTTCACACTTTGGAACCTTGCCAAAGGATTCTAGAATTACAGATGAACTACTGTATTGTGACACGTACAGACATCGTCTAGCTCATGCAATCCCGACCCGAAACTTATATTTAAGTGAAGATTACTCTGTTGGAGTTTACAACACTACAGGTTTTGTGATCAAATATGACGCTTCTTGATAAAATGGCGTTTTCAGACGACTCCTAATGTTTGGATGAGGCCTTCAATATTAAATCATCAGAGTTTGGATCGGCTATCACATGTTTGTTTCTTTCGCGTCTCTGTTCATTTTGTGCGTCAGAACCTGTCTGCTATTTCCGAACAGGAAACGCATCACATTCAAAATGTGTATCAGCGGTCCGTTTCTTAAACCAGGTTAGAATAATTCGATTATTAATGTCACTGTCCACCTTGAGCTTTGTGCTAACATATCCATGCTTAATTTTCTGCTTACATACACACATTTCACCCAATGATATGTGGCTGAAGATCAGCGATCATTCTTTGGGCATTCACTCAAACTACTAAGGCAATAATTTTTGAGAAGCCTCTATCCAAATCTCAATATTGTAACTGTCTTGTGTATGGAAACATCATCAGTCAACGCATCTGACACTTGGCCGTTAAAGGATGTTTCCGATGGGATACAATGTGAAATTAAAAAGATGTGTGGAACTATGTTTTATCTACAGGCAGTCTGCTGCTGATGAGAAAATTGTATGTGCTGATGAGTATATTCCAGATTCGATATCAGTGCCTCGCTACTCGTTCGGCTACCTAGTAAGTATGTTTGCATATATGTATGGAAGTATGTACGTATGTATGCTTGCATGCATGTGCGTATATGTATATAAGCACATTTTTTTACATTTAATTTTTACAAGAACAAGTTTCTTTTATTTAACTATTTCTTGTAACAAAAACATATTTTCCTATGTATGGTGACTTTTGAAACACCCTGTATATACACATACACGAATATATATATATATATATATATATAATAGTGTGCGTGTGTTGTTAAATAGAGAGTTTCTTTCTCTAGTAACGTCATTCTATAAACAACTGTGTTCGAAGATAAACTATTATTTATAAAGGAACTATCATATTTTCCCATTGACTCTCTAAGTTCCATTTGAAGTAAAAGCGTTCCTAAGGACATAAACTCTTTTAAACGTAATGAGTGCTATCGTCTACTTAGATGCGTGTATATATGTGAGTGTGTTTCGGAGATGTATTTGTCTGACAATTGATTTGATCGGAAACTGTATGTTGAAATAAAAATCATAACAGTTTGGAAAACAAATATTTTTTTTTTTAACGCATTGTGATATAGTCACTGTTACGATTCAATTGTATTTGGTTTGAGGTAAGGGCATTACACAGCTACTGGTTTCAGGATTAGAAACATAACTTTATCTCTATAGGCCAATCTTTCAATTTATCACTGCCTGACACTAAAGTTGGGTCTATTAAAAAATTATTTCTTTGTAATTTACTAAGTTTTCTGTTCTCCTTTCATGGAGTTGAGTCTTTTGGTATTGTATAGTAGAGCAAGTCAGGAATGATCTCAAACATACCATATCAGTCTTTGAGTATGGAATCCTGACCAGTTAACATATACTGTATGTGCAGGAAAATATACTGGAAATAACAACAGTAGTAGTAGTAGTAGTAGTAGTAGTAGTAGTAGTAGTAGTAGGAGGAGGAGGAGGAGGATGAGGAGGAGGAAGGAGGAGGAGGAGGAGGAGGAGGAGGAGGAGGAGGATGAGGAGGGGTTTTTTGATAGCTTTCGGCATAATAGCAGCACACGGAGTTATGAAAGTAGTGGTAACAGTAATTGTAAGTGCAGCAGCCGAAATGAAAGTAGCTGATATGGAGATGGGGGCAGGAGAAATATATATGCATATATTTTCAGCTAGATAATACTACATATATATCTGTGTGTTGTGTATGCCTGTGTATACGTCCTTTGGGCATGCCTTTGTTTCTTTTTTAGCCAGTAATTGCTTGTTTTTCATATTTGTCCTTAAATTGATATTTGGTATTCATATTCAGTCGATTTCCAGTATCGTGCTATCCTCAATAATCTTAACATGAACATTTGAACTCACCGCTTTCCCACTTAAAAATACATTGACGGACAATTCAAATTGAAATCTATCGATTTCACTCCATATTTTTCACTTCTGCGCTTTCTTCTTCAAATTACTTTCTTTTCTGCTTCCTTATTTTTTTTCTTACTGTTACCGTTTTGATGCATATGCTGTCGGTAGTTTATATGTCTTTGTAGTTCATTTCATTCACATTGTTTCTTATCTCTTTCTACTTCAGTGTGTTCTTATTCTTCTTTATCGATTGCTACTTTGTACCTATTCTGGAAAGGGGTGTTATTATCATCATCATCATCATCATCATCATCATTATTATTATTATACTTATTATTATTATTATTATTATTATTATTATTATTATTATTATTATTATTATTATTATTATTATTATCATTATTATTTAAAAGTTTATGTGACAGAATTGTCAAAACGTGCAACAAAATGATTGGCATGTTTCTCTGGGCTCTTTCCGACCGAGTTCAAATACGACTGAGATAAACTTTACAATTGATTGTTCCGGGGTCGATAAAATAAAGTAACAGTTGAGTATAGGATTGATATAATAATATAATCTCGTCCCCATACAAGCCACTGGCTTTGTTCCGTACATTAGGTGGCGATAGTGTTCCGAAATTTCTCGGATTCATTGATGTGATAAAGTAGAAACTCCAAGTCAGAGTTTATCATTAGGTTTGCAGCATTCATAGGTTCACATTTTTAATACTATATTTACTTTTATCTAATATCATTGTCCTCTCCTTTTCTTTGGCTTCATTTGATGCCCCAGTAGCAAATAAAATAAATATTCATCTTCATCCACTTTATTATCATCATTTATATATGCTGTTGTTATTATTATCATTATTGTTGTTATTATTATTGTTGTTGTTGTTGTTGTTGTTGTGGTTTTAGTTCTCAATGTGCTCGATCTTGTTTGTTCTGGTAGATTTTGTTAGAGCGGACATTATCATGCTGTCAGAGGTCTCACAGTGACGCTTTTCGGACATCATACATTTTGATATTTGGCTGATAATTATGGTGAGAGATATTCAACATCCAAGTACCAATCTGAAAAACTTAGCTGTCCGCAACAGCGCAGTTTTGAGAGCTTGCTCTACAACCATGTCAATTCCGATTTCTCTGATGCATTTCTGGAACTTTGTTGCTAGTGCTCCAAGTTCTCCTGCTGCTACTACTACTACTACTACTACTACTACTACTACTACTACTACTACTACTACTACTACTGCTGCTGCTGCTGCTGCTGCTGCTGCTACTAATTGGCTAAATAGTTTGACCGCCGAAACATGCTTAGCAGCATTTCGTCCGTCTATACGTTGTGAACTCAAACTCTACTGACATCGACTTAATCTTTCATCCTTACGGTGTCGATGAAATAAATACCAGTTGAGCAATCGGGTTGATGTAATCGATTTGTTACCTCTCCCAAAATATCAGGGCCTTTTCCAACATTGGAACATATTCTTACCACCAACACTACTACTACTACTACTACTACTACTACTACTACAACTACTACTACTACTATTATTATTTTTATTGTTGTTCTGATTTCAAATTCCGCCGATGTCACCTTTGCCATTCATCCACTCGGAGTCGATTCAATAAGTACCAGTTACGGACTGGGATCGATGTAATCAACGGAATCGCTTCCCCCTAATTTGAGTCCCTGTGCTTCCATTAAAAATAATAATAATTACTCTTTTTAAAGCAGCGAGCTGGCAGAATGCTTGGCGGCATTACGTCCGTTTTCAAGTTCTGATTTGAAATTACACCAAGGTCGACTTTGCCTTTTATCCGTTCGGGGCAATAAACTAAGTACCAGTGAAACACTAGGGTCGATACAATCGACTAATCCTCTTCCCAAAATGTCAGGTCTTGTATTTTTAGCAGAAATGAATATTAATGTTGTTGATTATGTTATTGTCAATATTGTTGTTTTGTCGAATATATACTAAAGTTATGATCTTTTGTGGTGATCTGTTCCTGAAGATTTGTTAAGTTTTGTTGAAAAAAATATGTGCTGTTGTGAATTTCTTCTAAAATTTTGGAAAAGGACCGTAACTTTAGTTTGTATCCCCAAAGAAAAAAAGAAGATAATTGTATAATAATATTTGCTTTCGTTTTGTTTTTAGTTTTAGTTTGTTGTAATTATTCATACAATAATGGATACAAAAAATTCAGCAAAGCCAAACCAGGATGTTTGTATGAAGCAGTGCTGCTAAAATTGCGACTACAGCAAAAATAGCAGTAAAATACAATAATGATAACAACAAAAATAACAATAACGATAAAGGCAAAGAAAGACCGGTAGCAATACTAAGGACAACATCTTTAACATGAACACTAACAAAGTCAACAACAACCGCAAAAACAGCATCGACAGAAGTGGCAGCTACAGCAGTCACACGGAAAGTGAAAGTAGTGACAGAAACCCAAATATTAGCAGGAACAATGAGCAACAGCGAGAGAAACAATAACACCAGCAACAACAACAGCAGCAACGGGAACGACATCGATAGAAATATATCATTTTTTTGCTGCCGGCATTGTAGTGAAGTGAGACAATTATTTCTCGTTCGTCCTAGACACAGATATACGCCTGACTCAAATGACGCAACTTATTCAACTGCCCACTGGAGTTTTGATGCGAGTTACTATTGAGGGCAGATGACCTCCTGTCACTTGCATGACACCGAAAACCACTGGAGAACTTTCCGTTCTACAAGAGGAGCAAAATAATTTAGACCATCATTGCCGAAACTAAAGTTCCAAGAACAGCAGAAGGCTGCAGTAGTAACAGCAGTAACATCTTCAACATTGGCATCACTGAGAACAGGAAAAAAAAACAACCATGGTGAGACCAACAACAATATCAATTAAATTAGCAACAACACAAACTGCAACAGTAGCTGCAACATAGACGAGGCAGTACCACTAACACTAACAGGGGAAGTAAGGCTAGAAACAGCAACAATGCCATTCACAACAACTGTGCCATGTCAACAGAACCCACAACCATTTCAATTCATTCCCATTCCTCATTTCTTTCCTCTCCCTCAATCTGTACGTCTTTGCAACACAATCTCACACGTTGACACAAAACAGAACCCTCACAACCCAGCGCATCGCATCTTAACGACGTGGAAAACTCACCTTCGAGTAGGGTCAACTAAGAAAATCAAGTGAAGAAAGTGATAATAAAAATTTCAATCTACCTTTTAGCTGTCTGATAATTAAAGACGTTACCGCTTTTAAAACTGTGCTTTGAATAACAAGATTTCAAGAATCTGTTTCTATGAAAGTATTTGCCCCAAATGACAAGAAACACGAAATGAACAAACCCAGCGGGTGCTTCTTTATTTAAACAACAATCATGTAACATAAAATTATTAATGCTGAAATTGTGTCTAGATATGCGGATAACACGAATCTTACAGAGAATTCAAATACATATATTTAGAACGAAAACTAACAGCAACATTAATAATTCTTGTTGATATCAGCATCGTCAGCATCATCGTCGTCGTCGTCTTGAACATCACCATCATCATCATCATCACCATCATCATCATCATCATCATCATCATCATCATCATTATCACCGCCGTCATCGTCGTCGTCGTCGTCGTCGTCATCATCATCATCATCACCACCATCAACATCATTATCGTCATCATCATCATCTTCGTCGTCATCCTCGTCGTCGTCGTTGTTGTTCCATTAAGACTGTTATTGCAACAAACTGGTGAACAAGCAGGCTCCATACCGCACCGGGTAAAATGCTTAGCGGCATTTCGCCTGTCTTTTTGTTCTGAGTTCAAATTTTGTTGAGGTATACGTTTCCTTTTTATCCTTTCGGGGTCGATAAATTAAGTGTTAGTTGCGTACTGGGGTTGATATAATCGGCTGACCTCATCTCTGAAAATGTGGGACCTTTTGCCTAGAGTAGAAAACAATAATTGGTGTTGATATCATCACCGTCATCCTCGTCGTTGTCATCATCATCATCATCATCATCATTATCATCATTGTCGTCGTCGTCGTCGTAGTCGTCGTTTTTCTTCTTCTATTAAGGATATTATTGCAAGAAAGTGGTGACCCGGCAGAGTCGTTGCCGCACCGGGCCAAATGCGTAACAACATTTCGTCTGTCTCCTTGCTCTGAGTTCAAATTTTGCCGAGGTCTACTTTACGAGTTAAGCATTCGGAATCGATGAAAGAAGTTCCAGCTGAACAGTTGGGTCGATGTAATCGACTGGCGCCTTCCCTCGAAGGTGCTGGCTTTGTGTCAAAATTTCAAACCAATATTAGTCTCAGAAGGGATAATGCATTTAGGAGACACAGAATAAGGGTAGAAGAACATCGCAAAGCTGTGACACGAGGAGATATTGATAAATCGGGTATAGCTGATCATGTATGGCAAAATGGAGACCACCTCCCCCTGTGGGATGAAGTTAAAATAATAGACAGGGAACAACACTGGAAAATACGAAAATTAAAAGAAGCAGCACATATGCTAGGGCACAACATCCTCCTAAGCAGACCGAGTGCAGATATGAATAGCATATGGGAACCGGTATTGAGGGAGGATAGAAAAATAATAGATTTATAGGCCCTAAAATTCACTCCATAATTGCCCACGGGCATATGGCGTAGTGGTTAAGAGCGCGGGCTACTAACCCCAAGATTCCGAGTTCGATTCACCGCAGCGACCTGATAAATAATAATAATATAATAATAGTAACATCGTTAGGAATGAGAACTCAGGTTCAAAATTTCCCCAAGACACTTGACGAAGGCCTTCGGGTATATCAGCCGAAACGTTGTGTTCGCAACAAACAAGATGAAGACAAATATCCGTCAAATGTAAATAATGTAAATCACTGCCTCATTTCCACTATCTTTTGAAGTCTTAGTATCTGTGTTGTACCAAACTAACACTATACCACAAGAAGAACTGTCAAATACGCCTCCACCAATTTATTCCTTACCGTGCTTAGGTCCGGGTAATTTTTGATTTTCTAAATTTGTAGTGTATGGACTCCGTTTTCCCTTATCGTATAGTAATTCAAACTTCTTCTTCTTCTTCTTCTTCTTCTTCTCCTTCTCCTTCTTCTTCTTCTTCTTCTTCTTCTTCTTCTTCTTATTATTATTATTATTATTTTTATTATTATGATTAGTAGTAGTAGTAGTAGTAGTAGTAGTAGTAGTAATAGTAGTAGTAGTAGTAGTAGTGTATGACACCGGAAGAAATTCAGCTTGCTGCAATGTGAAATTTTTTAGTAAGCGCCACTGAAGAAAAATGTATCTTTTCAAATATTTCCTTCAGATAAAGCTTCTGGATATCTCTACCATGCAGGGAGGAAAAAATGTTTTCTAAAGATTAATTTTTGTGTTACTATTCAGCCTAAAAATGGCTACCGCTAAACGGAGAGATAACCCCTGCTGAAAAATTTCAATTGAAACCAGTAGTAAAGAAAGTAAACAAAATGGTCAATTTTATCACACAGCATGATGTAAATATTTTACTAGAAGATGAAAAAAACGAGTTTTGCCAAAAATTACTAATATCGAAGTAGACTTGCGTTTCGATGCGAAAAGAGAACGACAAAATATAAACTACAATGCACATTCGTAAACATTTCCTTTGCCTTGCTTCAATAGCAACCTCTGTCACACACACTTTTCCTTATGCAAATGAATGAAATTTAGAACAGTGAAGTAGGAAATGTGTTTCGAGCCTGCCATGTTTCACAAAATCTGTCAAACAAACAATCTTTATATATATATATATATATATATATATATATATATATATATATATATATATATATATATATATATATATATATATATATATATATATTATCAGGTGGACTAAAACATTGCATGTTACAATTGTGTGATATTAGAAAGAAAGTAAATAACACAAATTGTTATCGGACACAAAGTAAAAAGAGGAAATAAAATTCTCTTTGAATCTGAAACTACTCATGATATTTCTTTTCATGTAAATGAGAATGTTTTTGCAGGCAGCTCAAGTAAATGTGTGGAGAAAGAAAGTGAAAATATCTAAACGGTGAAGACGGTATTAAACATATAGACTTGGTTCATTATAGCTAGTGTTTGAACCTTGTACCAAAACATATGGACGACTAACAACATGAGTATTTTTTCAAGTAACGCTAGTTCTTACGATGATCATTATAAAATAGTCACTGTAGTAGCACCGATATGCTTCAATCTCAACAGCATACTCTACAAGTGGCCTTGATTTTGTTGAATCTAAATTTATATAGCGATTGGTGGTCACGATGAAATGCGTAATAAAATGAGTATCAGTCGCGTATTATGACCAACTGCCCCCACAATTTCAGGCTTCGTGCTTTTTGGAGAACGAAATTTTAATATCATTATTATTGGAGTCATAGTTGTTTTTATTTGTGTTCATCTTATCGTTGTTATTTGGTTGATTCCATTTACTATTTCCTGTTTGAGAGAAGAATAACGCTGTTGCAAAATTTTGCCACTTCCTCATAATTTACAACGAAAGTTCGTAATAAAGTAAATTATACTCAGCCTCGTGTTTCAGAACTATGATAATCAATATGCCTCACAGCTCAAAGAAATAAAAATTCTGAAGAAATTGTTCGCAAAGATTTTCACAACCAAAATTTGAACGGTAACTATACCGAACAAAATGATACATACGGAGGAAAATAATGACTTCAAAAATGGTGACAAAATTGAAATTAATTTGAAAAGGAAGTAAAAACATTAACAAAATTCTTTCAAGCGCACATACATATACACACACTCATGCACATAAAAAATTTGCCAATTGTAGCTGATGTTGGCATAAGGAGCAGTTTTGCAATTCTTGCATATTTATGAATGTCTCAGTGTTTGGAAAAGTTGCATCTAAAAAAAACCTACCCGATTTAGGTAGCACAAGAGAGTATCCCTCTCCGTGAAAAGCTTGGTTATGAACCGACAGGAATAACATTCTACAGCTCTCATCAAAATGCGTCAAAATTCAACGTAATCGTAAATTTCAGAATTGTAAGTAATTCGACCGACGAAGTGATATCCTTGCATTCGTACGTAGCAAATCATGCATGCTGTGGTACCGGTGTTATTTCGTTTTTTTTTTTTTTTTTTTTTTTTGAGGGACGAACATCTCAGTTGCAAAATTCGTGTTTAAAGTTTCCCACTTCCTCATTATTTACAACGAAAGTTTGTAGTAAAGTAGCGGGAAATTATGCTTGTGGTTTAAGATCGTTGTGAGGTGCATTGTCAAGGACAGATAAAACAACCCATGTATTTGCCTATGTTGCGGGACATCAATATATCAGGTAACACAAAGATGCCTGTAAGCCAGGGGAATGGCAGAGTGATTCAACACTGGTTTGTTGTCCCTTATTTTAAGGCAATACAGATGTATCTGAAAGTAAAGTTCATGAAAAATTACATACGATTAGGCGACATAAGTGTAGGCTTACTGCTGCACATTACACCGAAATCGACGGACATTTTTTTCTGGGAATGAGATATATAAAAAAAGCTAAACTGAGAGATAAGTAAACAGAGATTGACAGTTAGGGAGACAGACTAACAGATAGATAGATAGATAGATAGATAGATAGATAGATAGATAGATAGATAGATAGATAGATAGATATATAGATAGATAGATAAAGAGAGAGAAACATACAGGTAGTTAGGGAGACAGATAGTCCGATCGATCGATCGATCGATAGATAGATAGATAGATAGATAGATAGATAGATAGATAGATAGATAGATAGATAGATAGATAGATATTAGGAGAAGTCAAAAGTTATCCGCATTTTCATCCAAACTTTCTTTAGCTAAAAGAGGGTTCTCGTATGTTTATGTAACCAAGGCTTTAACTTTATTGCTCCAGTTGTTCTCTGAGGAGTGTGTATCAAGAGAAAACAGAAAAAATAAAATCTATTATCAAAGCACGTAATATTTTTCCACGAAAATGCACGCCAATATACGGCAACCGAAACCGTTGTCTTCCGAGTTGCTAAAACAACCTGCGTACAGCTCAGATAAACTCCCTACCGACTATCACGTTTTGACCGCTCAAAAACCTTTTCCAGGTCACCGATTTATATGGAAGTGCAGGAAGCGATGTATAAATGGCTCCGTAACCAGCTGAATATCGTCTTCGAAACAATAAGCAACCCTGTGCGTCACTGGAAAAAGATCATCGAAAAGTAAGGAGACTATATCGCCAAATGACTCAATTTTCAAACACTGCATTTGTATTAATAAATTAC
The DNA here is from genome assembly GCF_046866305.1 of Octopus bimaculoides. Classification (NCBI taxonomy): domain Eukaryota; kingdom Metazoa; phylum Mollusca; class Cephalopoda; order Octopoda; family Octopodidae; genus Octopus; species Octopus bimaculoides. The sequence continues at coordinate 101,729,657 of NC_142934.1, read as the reverse complement.
TGAAACATGAGTGCGTATAATGTTTGCTCTTACACTCGTAGATAAATGGACGGGCCAGAATGATAGAAATATATACAGGAAGGGAGGAAAATGGACAGCAACGAAGTGGAGGGCAGCAAGTAAAAAAATAAAATAAAACCAGTATCGCGGGATAGGGTTCCATTGTTATCCTTATCATATACATATATTTATCTTCACCTGAGCAGAAGATAGAAACAGCTATTTTCTGATCAGTACTAACATACAACAACGAATTCCGAACCCCGGTCTCATCAATCAGTTTCGCTCCTTCAACGATGGAGTTATGTAAAGCAAGCAGTGGGTCACAATAGTGCAAAACAACAGAATAAAGAAAGTAAAAAGAATCCATCCAGAGAATAGTGAGTTTCAAAACACATCATGGAGAGGAAAATGAATAGAAACGCATCCCTCCATTAGATGAAGCTAAACGTGAGGATTCAACAAGATGGCAGGTTTTCTATACTATAAACACCTGACAAGCATTTGCTGAACTTCCTAAAGTAGCAACAGGAAAAAGTCAATTGAAAAGTTACTGTGGGTAAAGGTACTTGGGTGAATTCAGTGTACGGAGATAGACGGTTAGGGGAAAACAAATCGATACTCTATGGTCAAACATTGCTTACTATTCCACAGGATATATATCAGCATGTAAATTATCACCTGCACGTTGTCCGTTTATCATCATTACATTGACTTTTTTAAAGTTATATCTTTTGTTCTTTTTAATTATTCTATCAGAATATGTGATCCATTATTAATTTCGTAACAAGTTCTTATATTTATTGCGTAATGTGATTTCTCCCATCCATTTTATATAAGTAAGTCGTCTCCATCCTCAGCGATTTGTAATTCAAATATTGAACACATGTTTTATGAGTTAAGAGAATTTACATGCTGTCGCTGTTGTCAAACTCTCTTCTTGATAGTACTCCACAGAGCGTTGTCGTAAGATGTGAGGTCTAGACTTCTGTTAAGCCTAAGTGCTGGAAGATGTGATTCTTACCACATCCACCAATCCCCAAAAATTTCATTCTGGCATTCCCTGACTTTGATGGCATAGTGGGGTAAGGTACTATCTGGGCGAAACAAACGTGTGTGCAAATATATGTGGATGTACATGTGTGTGTGAGTGTGTGCGTCGCTCATCTTTTGTTCATGTTGGCGTAAATTGCAGCAATCGTAAAATACATTCAATTGTGTTGCGTGGATTCAATCTCGCCCCAGGATTTCCATAGACAGAGTTTTCGACTTGAAGATCAAGGCATAGTCGTGTGGTTAGAAACTTACTTCCCAACCACACGCTTCTGGAATCAGTCCCACTGTGTAGAACCTTGGGCAAGTGTCTTCTAATATAGCAACCAAAACATCGTAAGTGGATTTGGTAAACAGAAACGGATTGAAGCCCGTCGTATTCACACCCACAAACACACACACACATGCAATTTTATCTTAACCGGTTTATTGCATGTTAACTACCTGATAAAATTATATATTGATTTTATCCTAGATTTTAAAATATATTAAAAATATATATAATTTCACCTGAACCAAAAGTTATTCACTGCTGAAATATTCGGTTATTCACTCGTGATGGAAAATAAACGAGCTTTATTTTTTAATATAAATTTGTATATAAATACGATCAGTTGTATTCGCACTGTGAAGCCACTGTATTTATGGAGTATGTATATGTGTTTGTTTTCATGTGCATTCGGTTGTATTAATCTGACGAAGCAAAACAATCCTGAAATCAATTAATATGTAACTGAAACTCTTCATGAATCTTTTTCGCTTATTTGCCATAGTGCAGCGCGTTTTTTTAATGATATTTTAAGGTTGATTACAGACATTTGCCGTTTTCCTTCAGCACATCTATTGGCTTGTATACTTACACATTTGTCCTGGATATATAAATCAACGGAGACGTTTCATCACAATATTAACATGCTAGTGATTGTGCTCGCCGCAGGCACGCGTTCCCTCAACATAGTTGTAAGGAAGATTCACTCTGACACACAATGTGAAAATGTTGGCCCTCTGGATTATAGTTTTGCTGGGTGACAAGAGCAATGTACAATAAAGTCGCTTCCTGCACTACATGACACGCGTGCTGCGTATCGAACTCATGACCGTGCAATCGTGAATCGAACACCCTAATCGCAATGTAGCAAGCTTACACACACGGCCGCGTACATGCACAAATACGCAACCCCCCCCTCCCCACATATATATATATATATATATATATATATATATATATATATATATATATATATATATATATATATATATATATATATATATATATATATATACAAATTTGTGTATGTAAATAGAGTGAGTGTGTGTGAGAGAGAGATTAAGCTTCAAAGTTTACTGTTATTTGTTCTTAATTAATTTATTCTTTATTTCATTTCATTTATTATTGCGTGATTCTGTCACGCTATTCAATTTGTCTCACTATAGATCTACCATTTAATTTACTTTTCCTATTGTACCATTTCCTATGCAGCTATACTTCTATCGCATCATCAGTCTACATATATCACTTTTCCTTACACCTCCTTTCACTCTTCTCGCTTTCTGCCATTCTTTCTGTTTTGTCTCTCCCTTTACCTATTTATGTATCAATATACCACAATACCACACTATCCATATAAGTTTCTCTCCCCCAGCGCCTCATCTGTCTATGCTGTTAAACATTCAAGTCTAAAATAACAACAAGGCATCTATTGTCTTTGTATTATTTTATTATCATGTAATTCTGTTATGTTATTCCCTTACAATACTGTAAATTCACATAAGTGCATCAGCTTAATACAACCCGTCTATATGTGTGTGTGTGTGAGTGGGTGTATGCGTGTATGCGTGTGTAACTATGTATGTATATATGTATGTGTGTATATGTGTGCGAACGTGTGTGTGTTTGTGTTTTTGTGGGTGCGTGTGTCTACTGGTACATGTGTGTTTCTGTGTGTATCATTTTTGTTATTTTTGTTAATGAATATCAAGGATTTCCCGTTGTTTCTGTAAAATATTTAGTTTTAATTTTATAATATTATTTTCCTTCGTTCTTTTCTTTTGTATATTTCCTTTCACACTTTGAGCACGTCGCAGCAGCGATTGATTATCAAATTATTAAGAGCTGCCTTTGTTTAGTCAACCTGAAATTATGGTAGTAGGTCTTGCACTATCGGAAATCGAAGAATCGTTCGTTTATTATTTTTTTTTGTTTCTGTTTGTTTCAATTTCAAACAAAGAGACAAAAATACCCGTCTATCGAAGAAATTATGAAAGTAATTAGTTTTCTAAATCTTATTGAGAACAAATGTAAACAGACTACCATCTCTTTAGTTTCAGGTGGAACAAATTGTGTGCACTTCTAAACTAGGAATTGTTTGCTTATAAAAGAGAAGCAGACGTATGTACTAAAAAGTGCAGTAGCTATTGGACAGATATCTGGATGTAACGTATGGCATAATACACTTCGTTATCGCCGATCCTATTTGAAGATATGATCTTCGTGTTCGTTAATTTAGTATGTTCTGCAACTATTATTTAAAATTATCTTTCTATTTGCGATCAAATATTATTATAGACCTGTTCATGTTGCTTCTTTGCCTTGGATAAATCGTTTCAGTAAGAACGGTTTTATATAGAATATCTAAGCCGTGATATGTTGTGACCTTCTCGTGTGTAACGTAGTATTTAAAAGTGGTATCATGTACGGGTTCCCTCGACTCGATGAAGTAATTTTGATTTCTCAGTTAAGATTTGCTAATGACATGTCAATAATTCTATTCGAATTAATTTCATATGTAATACCTTTCTTAATTGTTGCATTATTTCTCTTTTTGTTATGCTAATTTTGATGTTTATCACTTTTCCAAACCTCTTAATGCATGGCCATTTTGCCTCCATGTGACCAGCATTCACGTTAAATAAAAGTGAAGCTTATGTATAAAATATTTATTTTGTGATTTTTAACAAAAGATTAAAGATTCTCAATTACTTGTTAAAATTCAAACAACGCCAGTGAAATAAGAACTGAAGAGAAGTGTCATAGGGAAACTATTGGGCGGAAGAAAGATAAACAAGATTAAGCAATATACGTGATCACTAAGCTCACATGAAAGCTCAACGAGAGGATGTTCCGAACGAAAATCTAAATTTATTCAAAATTTGATGCGTGACCTTGATGATAATAATTCAGTAACTATGGATGTTTGTCACGAAAAATAATTTTATGTTTTTGTTTCTATCAAATAGTTCAATTATTTTCAGACACATGCACACACACACACATACACACACACACACACACACGTACATGCACACGTACACATATACAAGCACACACACACACACACACACACACACAACACATACACACACTCACATATATATATATATATATATTTATATATTATGAGGTTGTTCCCTAACCGTCCTTTGAATTTTATATAAAAGCGTGTCTATTATGAAGACTGAAATCATGTCTAATAACTTTGTAACACGTTGTATAAAAAGAAAGCACCCTGCTGGTAAAACTAAACGGATATTTAATATGATGCTAATCATTTTTCAGTTGTATTTATAATGCATTCTTTCATTGTCCAGAGTAGAGAATAATGCCTAAGACATGTAAAGCAGGGTTTATTTCAGTTTCCTTCTCACATGTTCTGGTAAATTCGATTTCTGGTGTAATTTTCTCCACTTATTAAACAGACACGTTATGTCTGATATATGCCATCAAATACGCAAAATTTAATTTCCTGGTTGCTGTTGAACAAATGTGAACTGTTTTACGTTCGATTACCTCGTTTGCAATGGTAAGTACCAGAATATTTCCTTTTGATTGTCTTTTTGTGCATTTCATGTGAGCATATCTTTAAATAACTTCAGTTTATTACTATTTCAAAATCCTTGAATATCTTTATCTATATAAAGTCTCTAAATATATCATTCATCTCAATGAATGCATTTTTTGTTAAGGCCGGGTAACCAGCGACAACGTGATTAGTTGTTTGTTCCAAACCCTCCCTTATGTTGCATTTATAAATTGCATTATAATTCTCTGCCAGAATCTGGGTGTTTGTACTGCGGAGGTTTTATCGTAGGTGCAGCAATTAAGAACCTATTAATGTGAAATTTGAACCAGCACCACCTTAAATAATTTTTTCGTCTAATTCCATCAATTTTCACTCAGTTTATTGTTTTTACTCAGCTATTCGCCAAACACTGTCCTCTTATGGCACTGTAAAAACACGAAAACTTTTGTAGCCCTATTTTAAAAATTAGTTTGTTTTCTTTTGGTTTTCATATTTTCACTAAGTCTGTTATTTTATCCACTCTCGCAGATGTCACTGATCTCAGCCTTTCTGGTGTAATAATTTCTGTCTTAGAAGCCCCCAAAAAATAAAATCGTACATTTTTTCTTCTCTCGCATTGTTCAATAAATATTTGTAGCTATGTTTCAGTATTTTTTACGAGATATCTCAATATTCCTACAACAGATATTTTATAATCCTTTTTTTATTTGCATAAGATTTTTACGTATTTGAAATAATTATAGTCTTTCTATGTAAGACTTTGAATGGTGTATTCGATATAAAGTAATACTGTTACTTTTTTATCTTTCTAGTCTTAATAATTTATTTAGCTTTCAGTTCAGAAAAGTATATTAGTGGCTGATTACTACGACATCCGAGAATGAGTATCGATGGCCTATATCGTATACTTGCATTTAACTTTGTTTTAAGTATTAATCTAAGGCGTCACATAAACCAAAATTATTCACTACTAAATTATTTGGTTATTCACACATAGCCAAGATAAACGAATTAGGTTTTTGAATTTTAAAAAGTGTATAAGTATGAACAGTTGTATACACACTCGCTAGTTGCCCTTAATATAGTTTTATAATTATACTTATAAAATTATGTACTTAGTTTTATATATATATATATATATATATATATATATATATACAACACAATACATTTATATATATATAAATATATATATATGGGAGAATGTACGAAAAAAACACAACAACAGACGAGGACAGGTGGTGTAAATAACAAAAGGATGTATTAGTATGACGCTCGGGAATACGGAAAGTTTTTGACGTTTCGAGTTACGCTCTTCAACAGAAAGAATACGGAGACAAGGAGAAAAACACGGAGAGAAATAATTGAATAGTGTTCAGTCAAGGGTCCTTTGTGAGATTTATAAATTATAATATTTCTATTTTGTAAGATCATATATTTTTCTCTCATTTCTTTCTGCATAGTCTCGAAACGTAAAAGCATTTTTAACTTTCCCGAGCGTTGAATTAATACACTTGCTTGTTATTCATACACCTGCCTTGGTTTTTTTGTTTTTCTATAACTTTCACACACACACACACACACACACACACACACACACACACACACACACACACACACACACACACATATATATATATATATATATATATATATATATATTCGTATTCTATCATTAGTACGTTGACAATTGTATAGAGAATGTTTCGTATATCTACTCTCTTCGATCCTATGATAATTATGTCAAGCCTTGTCCCGATTACTACGTGGACTGAACAATGTTCAAATGTTTCTTTTAATCTTTAGTTTCTTTTATTACTATTACTTTGTGTATCAGTAACAATGATGAGCCCTTGCACCATCCTACATTGCCCTATTGGAGGAGTGTCTCTCTATGAAAATGTTACTATTTTTTTCTTATTTTAATTGGACGCCATGTTCCGTCATTTATAAGAATATGACCCCGCATAATAATAATAATAAAGCAAAGACAAAAAGAAAGAAAAAGAAAACAATATTTTAAGCTCTGAATTGTTCTCTACCCTTAAGGGAAAATTCTGCCTACTTTTCTTTCTTAGCATACTCTCTTTCTCTCCCTGTCTTGCTCTGAAGGCAACCGTAAGCAGCAGCATCAACAGTTGCCAGTTAAAATTCCCACGTGTTAATATTTTGTCTGCAATATTTTTCCTGTTAAATTACTTATGAACTTGAAGAGAGGTAGCTTACACGCTGCAAGTTTCAAGGATTTCCAATTCTTTAATCTTGGAAACAGTTTCCTCGAACTAAGTCATTGAAATATTATCCGCCTTTATCATTATCGTATAAAACGTTTTTGAAAGTACCATAGGTTTCCCTGCTCATCTTAAATATTTTAGCTGTTTCGGATCTTATGATGCGCTCGATCCTTCCATCTTCGTCGTAGACTTCGTGTTACGCGATATGGTCTTAAAGCATCTTATAATTTATACTACAGTGCTCTTACGTTCTCTATGATTAGTGCAACTGTGTTGCTGTTGGATTTGTATCAATCTCCATTTTATTTTTCCGTCAAAAATGTTCATACTTCCGTATTCTTTGTGATTTTATGCAGTTCTCTTTATTTCAGATATTTGAAAAATGTTTATATTTTCTTTCATTTTCTTCTTAGTAACTACACGTTTTCGCTTCTCTAAATTTCAATTATATTTCGCTATCAGAAGATCTGAAAGAGCGCCCAAAGTTTTGTACTACTGGCAAGAGTGCTTTTCCTCTGCATGTTTTCGTTTGACCTACTATTTCTGAATATTATTCTCTGAAGTCTCTGTTTGCTAAATTAGCTTTTCCTATTCCTGCTGCAATGATATGTGAGATTTGTACTACTCTAAATCACATTATGCAATTGTTCAACAAATCGTTGAGATATTTTCCTTATATAGAAGAATGTTTAGTGTTATTACTGCTACTTATTATGGTGTAAGTTGTACCGAGTCTTTAGTGTTACTGTCAAATACATCTTACTTTTCGAGGAAAGTCTGCCACAGTTTAGTATTATTATGTGCTTAGTATTATTATGAATACGACATTGTACTCAATCAATATCCTATGGCTTATAAAAGGAAATAGTGTTATAGTTGCTGTTGCTTTTTTGTTATCGTTGTAATTGTTGTTGTTGTTGGTGGTGGTGGTGGTTGTGGTGGCGGCGGCGGTGATGGTGGCGGTGGTGGTATTTGTTTTTCTTCTGGTGTGCCTATTTTGACAAACCATTAAAATAAACACATCGGATTATTCATTTATAAAAACAAATATGGTTACATACAACGTAATATTTATGTGGACGTTTATCCTTCACACATCCGTAGTGATTTTTTTCAATATTTGTCACGTACCAGTTAAATTAAACACTTACACTTCTTGCAGGGATGGTAAACCACGTATCATTCTAAAGCAATTTTCAATACCCTCTTTGATTATTCATTATGCTTCTACATTCACTGGTATTGTCACAGACTTGCGATGCTACATTGTTTCAATTTCAATAATCAAATCTTAAGTTATCTAAGCTTGACTAATTTATTTGTCGTTATATTACAATCACAAGTATTACTCATATCAAGCAATATACAGACTTTATCGTTTTGCTTTTAAACAGTTTTACCTGGTTTATTTCATTGCTCGGTTAATAAGTAGAGGGCATTCCATATGAATCGTAACACTTCCTCCCTCATTTACAAACTTAGGGTGATGCTTACACCGTTTTTCAACAGTTTTCATTTCATAATATATTTGCCCGTGTATAGATTATCCAACGCTGGCATGTCTTGATTTATACTCTTCCGGTGTTGAAACGTCACATCCAGAGATTATTGTAGAATTGGCAATTTTTAACTGCTCCATGTTTTCTTGACACTGGCTTGGTAGTTCCGGATAAAAAATCTTTGATCTGAGGAGCTAAACGAAACATTCACATCTTACCTTGAGCTTTGATGGATGTGCTTCTGGTCAACAACAATGATGGATGTGCTTCTGTTCAACAACATTTTGCTTGTGAAGGGCCAACATTTGTCATGCAAAAGTTCCTGTTCCTACCTATTAGCCTATCGTGCATTCACTTTTTTTTTCTTTGGTATTAATTTTAGTTTCTTTGCAAAAACATCTGCCACTTATCTCTCAGGATATTCAAACTGAGTATCGTTCAGTATCAGATTTTTTGCTCTCCTTCAAGATAGAATGAAGCTTTTAAAGCCTATCGTGATTTTTAAGAGGTTTTGTATCCAGTCGTTTCTGGTTTCCTAAAAAGGTTTAAAATTAATCAACCCTCAACATTCTTGGGCCCTGGGAAGGTAAAAACAATCCACGTCTGCTTTTGGTGATTGATCTTCTAACAAGTCAGCAGCTTACGATTTTTCTATAAGTCTATTTTCTTTCACTGACAATCCAATTCAACACATTACAGCTATAAGTAAAGACTGGAATCGCTACGTTATTTATGACTAACCCCTTTTTGTGTAAATTTAACCAAGGTTATTAGTGCAAATTTTGCACAGATCATCATGATCACATTGGTGATGATGATGATGATCATCATCATCATTATCATTCTTCTTTTTTTTCTTCTTCCTCTCATTCTTCTTCCTCTCTTTCTTCTTATTCTTCTTCTTCTTCTTCTTCTTCTTCTTCTTCTTCTTCTTCTTCTTCTTCTTCTTCTTCTTCTTCTTCTTCTTCTTCTTCTTCTTCTTCTTCTTCTTCTCCGTCTTCTACTTCCTGTTGTTGGTGTTATCATTATTATTGTTGAGTGAGAGAGCAGCCCATGTCATCAGAGTGACACTGGGCCAGAAATATACGAAGACTTATATACCGATTATGGCTACCCGTCTGATAAGTCACATGCATCACAATCATATATGCGAGACGTGATGATCTCACATCAAGATAAACAGGACATTACCTTGCAGGCGGGACACAGTTAGAGGTTTGTTTCAGCAGGAGTTGACCATGCCGCTCAAAAGGTCCCTGATTAAAAGTTGTTTAAGGATATAAAATGAAGCAACCATGTTTCCAGAATTGAATAATTCAAACCCTACTACAGAATTCCTCTTAACTCATGACACTGATGCTAAACCATTACTTCCGCTCGTGATCAGAGATGCATATATTGTAAGCTAACAAGGGAAATGTTCAAGCGATTAAATTCAAACAGCTGACAAGCAAATCAGTGGTATTGATTAGCATATTTGCTAAAGCAGGTCTTTAACACAAAAACAAAACATGTTCATGATAAAACTTCCAGTCAGTTAGGCTCAGAGGCCATGAGAGCTACTGCCTCAGAGATGTTCGTTTCTCTGTACAGTTGGAGAATATGGTAGGAATTTGGCAATGAAAAGGAGAGAGAGAGAGAGAGAGAGAGAGAGAGAGAGAGAGAGGGGGGGAAGGATAAGTATTCACACAATACTCGTAGATATTAAATGGTTTCTTAAGCTGATTGTTTGTGTCTTCGAAAGCTGTCGGTATGTAAGTTTCCTGTTTTATTTTATTTTGCGGGAGATTTAAAATATTCACAGGGATTTGTAGATATTCCAGTCTTTGGGAATAGTAGGACGAAGAGATGTTCACCTTGTTGAATTTTTCAAATTCTGAATTTCTTTTTATTTTGGAATGTTTCGTTTGTTCTTAAAAGTTTTACTGTGGTTTATGTAGCTGTGCAGTATGCATATATTGGCAGGCAGGACAACTGAAAAAAAATTAACTCTAAAAGACTGGAATATGCACAGTTTTCTGTGAGTATCATGAAGTTTCCTCAAAATAAGTTAAAGAACTTACATATCTACAGCTTTTGACATACAAATAAATGATCATCTCAAAAAATTTAGGAACTTTAATATCTCCAATTTTGTGCGAACATTTTGTCTTTCCTTCTTCCCTGACTAACAGAATATGTAAACGTGCCTTTTATTGTAATAACACATTTAAATGTACGATAAAAAAAAAGTTAGGAAGTAAGCACCGGACATTATTATTATTATTATTATTATTATTATTATTATTATTATTATTATTATTATTATTATTATTATTATCATTATTATTATTATTATTATTATTATTATCATTATTATTATTATTATTATTATTATTATTATTATTATTATTATTTGGTCGGTTCGAAGCGATTTGTCTTGCTGGTATTGTTTAATCTGTTGTTTAAACCTAGTTAGCTTTGCTTTTTTTGCATGCATGGGCTGCTTCAGTTCTTAAATTACAACATTCAGGCCGTTCGCATCTACACCCTACTTCTTTCCAACTGTTTTCGAATTTCCATTCATCCTTCAATTCTCCAATTCTTTTCCTCACAAGTATTGACACTACACTGTTCCAAGAGTTTACATCTTTAGAAATTCTCCTTTTCCATTACAGTATTTTTATTTCCTTTTCTATCCGTTGCTGTTCTATTCTCAGTAGTTCTCAATCCAATCCTTTCCGCAACAATCCTACTAGTAGCCTTAATAAGATTTTTCGCTTGTGTGATTTTGTTTCCTTCAATGTGTCTCTCTACGTTATCGACTATATTCGTCACTTGATTTTGTCTGTAGTGATTAACCTTCTTAAAGCCGCACATAAGTTGTCTTTTCTGTACTTTATAGACCCTAAATTATGTCTATTATTAATCGATTTTCATTGTGTGAGAAGCCAATGATCTAAGTTCTTTCACAATTCTTTCTTGCGAACAGTTGTCCATCTCTTCCACTATATCAGTTTCATTTGTGTCAAGCGCATCCTCATCTGGTGTCCTCCTTTTAATATCTTCTAGCTCCAATTCTGTTAATCATTTACTCTTTCGTATTGCACGTAACCGCTGTTCAGTAATTTCGAACAGTTCCATTGCCTTCCTTTCACTGTACATTCGCTTTCTGTACCCTCTGACAGGCACGCCATTCGCATCCACTTGGTAGTAATATTCCATAAGCATCACATTTACTTCTTTACTCCTCTTATGTCCTGTAGAATGGTAAGCAATAGCTGGATCACGACAGGACCCACCTTGATGCATAGTGTGGTAACTGCGGTGTGCGGTATCTTCACCATTATTTCTAGTCCCGTGCACACCGTTATCGTCATCTATCTTGGTTGGGATTTTCAATCACAAATGAGGTGTATTTTTAAGTTACTACCAACCGGCATTTTTATCGAGACACCATCTCTGTCAAGGTAGTCCGCCAAAGCATCAGACCCCTTGCTTTCCTAGTTTTGAACTCTGAGTGCTTCTACTCCTAGGTTACTTGCATTCTAAGTCTACACTGTACACCCTACACGGAGTACTGGTTATACGAAGGAGCCAGATACTCTCCTTTTGCCACACAGACGCACGCACACACGTACACATAGAATGTTTTGTCCTGTGCCCTCCTTAATATTTGACTTAGTGTAAACCATTTGTGGTTTATAAAATAAACCATCATATCATCATCATCATTATTATTATGGAAGAATCGTTAGCTCACCGAGCGAATTTCTTAATGGCATTTCGTCCGTCTTCACGTTCTGAGTTCAAGCTCCGCTGGGCTCGCCAGTATTCCAGGTAACAGTATGATAAAAGGACATTTCCCTGATATGTATATACTTCTTCTACTAGTTCTTTTTTTATTTTGTATTTATAATTTTTAATTTTATTTATATTATTTCATTATACAGTGCATTTCCTTGACGCCTCTCGGTTTTTTGTGTGGATTTCAAGTAACGGTCTTACATGTACCCATGAACTTTTTTTCACCCTATACTCTTGAGCTCCATCGGGACTACAACTTTCCAATTGCTTATCCTTTAACTTACACGTTAAACGTCCTTCCTGTTTATCTTAATATGTTCTTACTGAGGATTTATATTGATCTCTTTCGTGTTGCGTAGACAGTCTGCGTCAGCGATGTGAGTTTTCTCTTTCCTTCATATCTTGTTCAAGAATATTTGACTATATTCCCTAATTGTTGTGCATGTAGCTTTGTCTGTTTCACCATTTATTTGATGCATTTGACTCCTGGCATTTGAAGAACTGAATCGGTGTCCATCTCTTCTTCACTATTAACAATGCAACGTTCTTCTGCATTGTATAATTTTCTCCGAATTATTTCCAGTTATAAACCTGTTTACCAATATTTATTTCGTATTATTCTAGCCGGATCACATAATCTTTGCTCTTTTGTTTTCAATATCTCTCGTTGCTGACATTCTTGGACGTCCTTTACTAACTCCTTTTTATTGGCCATATATATTCAACTCTGATTGAATTCAATCTATTAGCACTCCCCGGGTAATGTATTAATTTTTGTCCCACCTTTTCTCCAATTTTTAAACGATAGAAGTCACAGTTCATCATGGACACATCCTGCTTCTCAACGAAACCCAGGCAGGGTGGCTCAATCTGATTTCCGGTGTCAATCCCTTTTACAATTTTATCTACTGTATTCCTTTCAAATATTTCACACGCTGACTTTAATTTGCTTTATACATCGCTATAGTACCGACCAATATTTAGAGACATTCCATCCGACCTCTAATTATTATTAATGTTGTTGTTGTTTTTGTTGCTGCCGATATTATTATTATTATTATTATTATTATTATTATTGTTCAGTAGTTTTATTTTTATAACGTGCTTTCACTTCACTACCGAGCGCAGCTCTGTGCGCCTTGGGTATGTGCTGTGGTTTGCTGTGGTGCTCTTATGTTTACTATATTGAAAGTGTTTTGCGTAGAATGTGTGCAGTACACAGTAGTGCAATTTTCTGTATGTTATATATATTTGTAAGTCCTGGTATTTTTGTTATGTATTTGTCTGAATATTTTTTTTATTATACCTAAGGCACCTACTATGATAGGAATTGTTTCTGTTTTTAGATTCCACATTCGAGTTATCTCTATTTCCAGGTCTTTGTATTTTGAAGGTTTTTCCATTTCTTTTAGAGAAACGTTGTCATCTGCTGGTATTGATACATCAATTAGAAAGCATTTTTTTCTTCATAATCTTTGACAACTATATCTGGTCTATTTGCCTTAATTTCTCTATCTGTGTGTATTGGCATATCCCAGAGTATGGTTGCTTTCTCGTTTTCTGTGACCTTTTCTGGCGTGTGTTTATACCATCTTTTTTCTGTTGTTATTCCATAGTGTTGGCATAGCTTCCAGTGTATATAGGTCCCAGCTCTGTCGTGTCTGTGAATATATTCCTTCTTAGCCCGGACCGGGCAGCCAGAGATAATATGATTTATTGTTTCTTGTCGATCTCCACATATTCTACAGTTACTTGTTATATTTCTTTTCATTATGTGTTTTTGGTAATTTCTGGTGGGGAGGCTTATTATTATTATTATTATTATTATTATTATTATTATTATTATTATTATTATTATTATTATTATTATTATTATCATCATCATCATCATCATCATCATCATTATTATTATCATCATCATCATCATCATCATCATTATTATTATTATTATTACTGACCCTAATAAATCTCTGGAGTTGATTTGAATTATATTGTGCAATTTATTTTCGGCAGTTTGGGCTATTCCTAGTCTAAAGTATGTTATTACACGTTTAAGTTTATAATGCATATCCATTTATTATCTAAACCAGCATGTGTAAAGACAGCGTGGGCAAGGAAATGAAGAAAATAAAATGAAAGACCCTCAACTCCAATAGCATGCAATGCATACCATAATACATTATGAATATTAAATGGATTGAATTCTTTTATATGTTATGGCGTTTTGTCGATGTAGTAGCAGAATAAACACAATGGAGTCATGCCAGCAGCTTAATAAGTTCATGACCTATAAAATATATTCAACTGGACTCTTCAACTTATTACATGAAATTGATATTGCTTAAGGTACACAAATATTGCGAGTATTATTTACTGCCAGCCAGGTTGAGCCACTTGAATATGAAGATATATTCACCATATACATGGTAAGGAAGAAATGACGTAAACGGGCGAATGATATTCGAGCAGAATTCAAAATTATTATCGATTAATTCCAACCTACTATTTGCAGCTCAATAAATAGATAAATAAAGACACAAGCAACTATAGAATATATATATAGATAATTCGAATCTTAAGTTTCTGGCATCCATTGAAACATTGTTTCATTCAGTTCATTTGTTTTGTATTTAAACTATTGATGTTTCTATATTTGCTATAATTTCATATAAATATATTTAAGTTTCAGGTTTTAAATATATAGACATGAGCGCTTTATATTTTATATTGCATTTATGTTATTTGTTTCCTCTTGTATTTCAGATAAGAATAACATTATAGAGCCATGTTATAACTGTGTCTGGTCACAAAGTGAAAATAATGTCTTATGTAAATTAATCAAAAATAGAATTCAATCGCACATTCATTGTATTAGTTTCCTTTATACAAAATTATAAATCTATTACTAGTTTTGTTTTCCTTTTAACTTATCTTAAGCAATATAATAATAATAAAGAAAGTAAGAATACATTAATGAGTGTTATGTATTAAATTATGTATGAAGTATTTTTCCAATTTTCTGTATTCTCTGTTTTTATTGAGTTCTATTTAGGATGAGTCGCTACAGATTGAGGTGATAAGATAGCGAAACATTCTGACAATACTTATTATTCTATTCAAAGTACTTCGTAGCTGCATTGCTAGATGTTTTAACTGTTTGTCATGCGAAATCTTCTCTCAGTGTATCGATTCCATTACGGAAGTTCCATAGCTTTGAAGAACCACTTCTCAGATACTATTGTTCTCAAGTCTATTTTGACCCGGAGTTGTAGAACCCGTTAGAGTCCCAGCTGTGAGTTAACTAGCATGGGAACCAATAGTAGTGAAGGACTCTTAGTACTCGTTAGAATTTCTTTCTAGGAGAAAGTAAACTCACATAAAAATAACAGCAGCTGAACTGCAGCCCGTTTCTGGTTGTCTCAATCGCTTGTCTTTCAGCTGATTGCATTGAAAAAGTGCTTCAGTGCTGTGTGACGCTTTATGCACTAAAAACAATTTCATGTACAGGATTTGAGTCTCTCGAATCATTAACATGGACTTACTGAGGGAAGGAAGTGGTCATATTCAGACATAAGTTGACTTCCCCATATGCACACGCTCACACACAAACACACAGTCACTATATCTACCTATATGTCTGTCTATTTACCCATCTATCCATCTATCTACATTATTCCTATTTAATTTCTTATCTGCATCTCATTGTTACTTTGTCTTTACCCCACATTCTCTCTTTGTGCTTCATATTACTCCTTTTCTATCTCCCAGACGCACACACGCACACATACACACACATGCATACCTGAATACAGATAGTTGTTAAACAGTGTTTCAACCGAATTTTTCCTGAAACAACCACAGTATTCCTGTTTATCATTTATTGGCAAACATGAATACGTTATCGTCTGCTAAACGTTTAACTTCATATCACATTTGTTTCATGAAGAATACGTCTAAAGTCAATATTGAAATGCATAATTAAATTCATTGAAAAATATTCATTTCTTTTCTACTTCTAATTAAAATTTTCTCAGCTAGTCACCTGTCACGAAATTAGAAAGACATATAGTCTTATAACTTGGAGTTATTGTCTCTCACTCTACTCCCCGCATTGTGCATCTCAAACTAAAAGTGAAGAAGGTTTTTAAATTCATTGACAAATATTCTTTTCTACTCTAGCCACTAGGCCCGAAACTATGGTGGGGTTAATGGGACAGTCGATTAGATCGATTCCAGTACTCAACTAGTACTTATTTTATCGACCATGAAAAGATGAAAAGCAAAGTCGACCTCGGCAGAATTTGAACTCAGAACAAAACGGCAGAAAAATTTCCGCTAAGCATTTCGCCCGGCGTGCTATAGTTTCTGCCAGCTCACCAACTTAAATTCATTGACAATATTGAACAATATGTTAACATATGTCTTTTATAACGCAATAGATGACGGTAACTGCGTGTTTGGAAATTACCGTAAATATTTTATTTATCTTTGAGAAGTGTCTCATTATTGAACCTGCTAGCTAACCCGGTCCTCAGAATTCACCCATTTCTCTACGACTCAGCAATTTGTTTCCATCAAAATATTTCTCGCTTTCAGCATTTGATTTCACCAAGTCTGCTCCATCTATAGTTTTCACATAACGATCCTCCTTTCTGATGACTGCATGTCAAACATTCTCACGTCGTTTTCACTCTCTATTTTACACGCCTTCTCTTCATATTTCTACTTTGTGTTTCCTATTATGTCTTTCATACCAAAATCCTTCTGGCTATTTCTTCAACTCCTGTGAATAATAACACAAACTAACGTAATTTTCTGACATACAGCTTCCAAGGTGAGATCCAGCGAAAATTCGGTTTGGTAAGAAAACGGCAACGGTACATCTGTGAGTATGTTTATAATACATACACATACACGCACGTGCTCACTCACACACGCAGTTGTGTATGTATGTGTGTGCGTGTGTGCGCGTGTGTGTGAATAGGTGGATAGCTACAAATGCAAGTATATGTTAGAGTCCTACAGAAATATGTGTGTGTGTGCGTATGTATATATATATATATATATATATATATATATATATATATATATATATATTACAAATGATATGTGAGTATATGCATATATACGTACATGTATGTACATACCTACATCGACATGTATATATAGATGCATATCTGGGTACAGGACGTCACAAAAAAAAAACTATATATATATATATATGTATACCGGAGTAAGCACATGAAATATGCAACAAGGTGGAAAAAAGAGTACTCAAATACCAGAGGTAGAGTAATATGCTTTATTTAAAAGCAGCAGAAATATAACAAAAAAACCGTTACTCTGAGTTTCACGTTCCCGTTCATCGGACGAACGGAAACGTGAAACTCAGAGTAACGGTTTTTTTGTTATATTTCTGCTGCTTTTAAATAAAGTATATATATATATATATATATATATATATATATATATATATATATATATATATATATATATATATATATAGTAGAATAATAAACAAAATCTTTCTTGGTACAGTATAATATATTTGGAAAGCCGAGTAGATATGGCTTTTGGGTGGATACATTTTCTTTTAATGATAATGTTTCCATGGAAACATTACCATTAAAATAAAAATTATCCCCGCCAAAGCCATCTCTACTCATTTCTTCAAATATTTATATATACAGGGTGCAGTGGATAAATTGTAGTCTAAATTACGCAAAAATGAAAATAGCACTGGCTTCTTGTTTTAACAGATATATTTACAGACATTAGATAAAAATATCTAAAGAGTGAATTTATTCAATAAATTCGGCGTTGGCTTCCACAACGGCCTCCAGATATCTTCGGAATCTCCGTAACTTTCTGGACGGTCTCGTTATTTAAACATGTTCAGCTGAAGGGGATGCTTGAGTTTGTTCAAAATCTTTCTAGCGCGGTCTTTCCTCTTGCCCTTGATGGCTTGGAATAATATTTTGCCTTTTCCCATCTTGTATTAGGAACAACGAATAACGTCACTGCTTGCCTCATAAGTATACATAGCTAGATTGATAGCTAGCTAGCTAGCTAGATAAATAGATAGATATATAGATAGATAGATAGATAGATAGATAGATAGATAGATAGATAGATAGATAGATAGATAGATAGATAGATAGATAGATATTAATGCCTCACGTTTCGAGGAACTAAATAAGTCAAAAACTACCAAAAATAAGCTTCATATTTACTGAAAGCGAGGGAATGCAGCTTTCAAAATTTATCTCTTAAAAACATTTAACTGCACGGTAGACCACTGGTTTCTCAATCAATTCGGTAAATATGTTGCTTATTTTTGGTAGTTTTTTTTACTTATTTAGTCCCTCAAAACGTGAGACATTAATACACAGTTAATGAGGGAAAAACTAACAGTACATAGGCACCGCCTTTAGTCGAGCAAATCGACCCCAGGACTTATTCTTTAGTAAGCCTAGTACTTATTCTATCGGTCTCTTTTGCCGAACCGCTAAGTTACAGGGACGTAAACGCACCAACATCGGTTGTCAAACGATGTTGGGGGGACAAACACAAACACACAAACATAACCCACACATATACATATATATATATATATACATATATACGACGGGCTTCTTTCTGTTTCCGTCTACCTAATCCACTCACAAGGCTTTGGTCGGCCCGAGGCTATAGTAGAAGACACTTTCCCAAGGTTCCACGAAGTGGGACTGAACCCGGAACTATGTGGTTGGTAAGCAAGCTACTTACCACGCAGCCACAATTTTGATTTCACGATATTAATAGTAATATGTTATGAAATATATATACAATCGCTCGTGTTAAATACATTAATAATTTGATACAACAGAGCACTCAATATATATTCAGTATATAATATTCTCATTGAATATATTTAACTAAATGTTTATATATATATATATATATATATATATACGCACGTAGATTACACATGCAAACACCCATACACACACAGGCACTCATGTATATATATATATATGTGTGTGTGTGCGTGTGTGTGTGTGTGTGTGTGTGTGTGCATTACACACGTAAGCACATACATGCACATATATGTATAGGTATATATATGTATATATATATATATATATATATATATATATATATATATATATATATATATATATATATATAAAGGTATATTCATACTCATCTGTTTTATAGACGTCATCGATATACATTTCTTTACATTCTTTGTCTAGACAGTCATATACACCTTGTCGTTCAATACAATTAATATGTAGACAGAAAAAGTGGTCTGGTGTGTACAAGTTTCAAAGTCAGACCTAACAATCCATTCGAGGCTATAGAGACTAAGTAACAAGTTAGTTTAATAGACTGTTAGATGAAAATTACACAATTACCACATGTACACACTAACACGCAGAGACGTTCGGTTAAATCAAATCTACCTACACTACTGCCTAATTTGTTTATATATTTGTATGTGTGTGTGTGTGTGTGTGTGTGTGTGTGTGTGTGTGTGTGTGTGTGTGTGTGTGTGTGTGTGAGTTTGTGTGTTTGTGTGGCAGTTGTTTGTGTGTGAAGGCGCGTATTTTAGTGGTTAGAGTTTTTCACTCACAATCGCATGCATGTGGGATTTATTTCCGGACAGGGATTCGTCTTGTGATTTATGAGCAAAACATTTCATTTTAGGCTGCTATGTGCGTGGGACAGAAGCAGAATATTTGCTGCATCGGCTCTCTACATTGTGAGATTCAATAACATTTGATTAGAAACGGCAACCGGAAACACTCCTACTTTCATAGAAATTCTAGACGTTGTAACCATTCCAGTAACGCATTTATGTGCAGCAAGTGAGGTTATGGGTCCACCCAGGGTAAATTTCACAGGCACAGAAAGTACCCAAAGTCAAACAATCCCTAGACTACACAGACATACACACACATACACACATGTATATATAGAAGGGTTGGACAAAATAATGGAAAACCTTAAAATTTCAAACAAATTTATTTTAATATGGGGTAGAACCGCCTTTGGCAATAAGTACAGCTGGAATTCTACGAATTGTTTCCAAACGAACTTTTGTCCATTCTTCAGCTAAAACAGTTTCCAGTTTTTGTAGCAATGATAGTGGTGGATATCGACCCCTTACTTGTTTATCCTAAAATTCACCATAAATGTTCAATAACACTGAGACCTAGGGGACTGTGGTGGCCAGATAAGATATTCAACGTCACTAGAATGTTATTCGTGCCATTCAGTAACAACCTTACTTGTGTGAATCGATTAATTATCATTCTGAAAGATTGCGTTTCCCACCGGAAACAGTTCCGCAACCATAGGATGAATTTGACAAGATAAAATGCTTAATAACCTTGACTATTAATTCTACCATCAAGGGAAACCATTGGCCCGGCGGATTTCCAAGATATAGCATCCCCCCGCCGATCATCACAGATCCTCCTCCCTGTTTAACAGTTGGAAGATGGTAGTGTGGGTCAAATGCTTCTTTTGGCTGTCTCCACACGTATACTCGGCCGGTGGTCGGAAATAAGGTAAAGGATGACTCGTTTGAGAAAATTACATTCTTCCACTGCTCTAGGGACTAATTCTGTAGGTTTGACGCCACTCTAAACGCTTTGCAACGTTTGTTTTAAAAAGTAGTGGTTTCCTGGTTGCAGCCCTCCCCTGAAATCCGGCTTTGTGCAGCTCCCGGAGAAATGTTTTGTGGAAACTAGGTTTTCGAGGTGGTCATTAAGCTCTGCAGTGATTTTTGGGAGCTGTACCTTTGTGATTCTTTCTAACAATTCGCGTAAGAGTCCGACGATCCCTATCTGAATGTTTTGCTTTTCTTCCGGAGATTTGTTTGGAAGGGGAGGTTTTTCCCTTTTCCTCAAAGGCTGTCTTCACTTTCGAGACAGTACTTCTTGATACACCAAAAATTTCGGCTATGTTCGTTAAGCTAGCACCTGCCATACGAGCATCCACAATTTGAGATCTTTGAAAGTCCGATAGATCTGTCATGTTAATGAATTTTAATTGCTTATTTCTGATGATATCTAAAAAGAAAAAGGCAATTTTAGCAAAACATATTAAAGCAGCAATAATAGTAACTCAGAAAACATAAAAATAAACAAGATTTAGTCTGTTTTATAGATATTTTAATATAATGATGCTATGATGCTAGGTGTTTCCATTATTTTGTCCAAAACCTGTATATATATATATATATATATATACACAATTAATCTGTTGATAGAAAACGCTGTCTGTTGTGTGTGACGGTGTATACAGTGTATTAGCACTAATTTTGACTGTTTGAATAACAGAAAATGAAAAGGTAGCATCTCATCCAAAGGTAAAGTTATTAAATTTATTCAAAATATATCATCTCCCATGAACGCTGGGAGATAAGAGGTTACCCAAATATCCACCATCATTTGCCACCACGATCTCAAAACGGCAATTTGATAGCCGGCGCGAACATCATTGTATCGGGAACACTTTTCTAATATTACGATAGCTTCATTTATTCCATGTCATGTAACTGCAACACTAATTTTTATGCTCTTCAACGCTCTTAATTGTACATCGAGCTATTCCGAGTACACCATGGTATTCCTGGTTCAAAATGACACATGAAATGTCAAATCTGGCCCGAATGTCTATATATACAGATTCTCCTGTGTGCCTCAGAATATTTCGTAACAGCTGCATTCTAGATATTCTCACCCCGCTTCAATTTAAATATAGACTAGACCCACCGTACATTCTTTTCTGCTCTAGGCAAAAAGCCCGAAATTTTGGGGGAGGAGGGCCAGTCGATTAGATCGACACCAGTGCGCAACTGGTCCTTAATTTATCGACCGTGAAAAGATGAAAGACAGTGTCGACCTCGGCGGAAATTGAACTCAGAAGGTAAAGACAAACGAAGTACTGCTAAGCATTTCGACCAGTGGGCTAACATTTCAGCTTCCATTGGAATATATTAAATGTAATTTCCGAAACATTAACATACTCAAAGGCATTTTTAAAATAAAATTCTATAGAATTATCATATTATTGCTCTCATTATGTGACTAGTTTTCAACATTTGAATGAAAACATACATTTGTTTAATAGTGAAACGTTGTGTTTGAACGCATTTATTTACTAGTCTCCAAGCGAAATACCAAGAATACATCAATTACATTTTATAATTCTCGAAATGTTGACACTGTAAAACTTCCTCATATGATGCATCAAAATAAAAATTTAATTTTATAAGTTACTACAGAAGGCATGGGATTATTTTACATATATAAGAGTGTTGGCATAGCATGCTAGTATTCTTATTATTGGTTATTTATTTATGGATTGTAAAAGAAAAGTTCACACGAAATGATTTTATCTACTTTCTATTTAGATAAATATATTTTGGTGATTTCCTATCCTGTTCTGCCAAATAAACCCACACTTTCTCTCTCTCACATTTTGCCTATTTGCCATTGCCTGCATCTGGCTTTCCCATTCTCTTTCAGTGTCTCCATCTCTTTCCCTGTCTCTATCTGTATGTTTACGTATTCACGCGCGTGTGTATATTTGTTTTTATGCTTATATTTGTTGTTGTTGTCATCCTTTTTGTCTCGGGAGACAATGGAGATGCGCATAAACTAATATAGTCCGGTTTTTACATTTCATGTCCTAATACATCATCTGTGGCTATGTAGTCCTATCTTGGACAGGCACTCCCTGTGGCAGGTGCCGCAAATCTAGCGAAGTCTTTGCTTGGCTGGTTGAAATTCCATAGGTTCATGTTGACATCTTTTCTTGTCTTTCCATTTCTCCTCTCTCCCTCTGTCACTCGTTTGTGTTCCCTCGTCTATGGTGCGTCGTCAATATCCACGGTTGCTGGCAACCGCTTCCCAGTTGCTAATATTGATGTCGCAAGCTTTCATGTCCCTTTTGCAAACAGCCTTGTATCGTAAGAACGGTCTTCTAACATACCTAGTGCCCCCTAGCAAGTTCTCCATAGTGTATGTCATTGGGGATTCTGCCATCTTCCATACAACTAACATGTCCAAGCCATTTCATGCGTCTTTGTGTGAGGAGTGCAAACATGCTTAGTATTCCTGCTTGCTTGAGGACATATCTGTTGGGGATATGATTCTGCCATTTAATGCTAAGGATTTTCCGATGGCATCGCAGGTGAATTATATTTATGCGAAGCTCTTGGCGTGTGTATGGCGTCCAGGTCTCACTGCCGTACAGTAGAGTGCTAAGTACACATGCCTGGTAAATTTTCATTATTGTGGTCTTGGTCAACTTATTGTTGTCCCATGGTCGTTTGGTGCTGCCTTACCCATGGGTATATTGAGCTCGGCATCAAGGGATAGGTTATAGGTGACGATAAAGTCAAGATAGGTAAACTTCTCTACCTCCTGTAGTCTGTCGTCTCCAATATGTATATTTGGGATATCCGATGTAGCCTGACCGATGCTGTTAGTCTTCTTGAGGCTGATAACTAAGCCAAAGTCGCTACATGCTTGCTCAAAGCAGTTGCTGAGCCTTTGCAAGGCTTCTTCTGTGTGTGATAGAAGAGCGGCACATCTAGCAATGAGCATTTCCTTGATCAGGACGTTTCTCATTTCAGTATTGGTACGCAGACCCGAGAGATTGAACAGTTTCCCGTCACGTCTACTGTGCCGAAACACTCCATCATCGGATATCTCAAATTCGTATGACATCAGCAGCGAGAAGATGCCAAATAATGTAGGAGCAAGGACACAGCCTTGCTTTACCCTGTTTTGTTTTTATTTGGAAGGCGGCTGATGTTGAACTATTGTGCTGTATGCACCCTTTCATAACATCATGGAAAGATTTGATGATCCTTAGCAGCTTTGGTGGGCATCCAATTTTTTGAAGCAGGATGAAGAGGCCTTACCAAGTCAAAGGCCTTTTTCAGATCAATGAAAGCCATATATAATGGCATTTTCTGCTCTCTGGACTTCTTCTGAAGTTGGCGTATGGAGAATATCATGTCAATAGCTGATCCGCTTCTTCTAAAGCCACACTGCGATTCAGTATAAATTCGAGAAACAAGCAGTTGTAGCCTGGACAGGATAACACGAGCAAAGGTCTTTCCAACAGTGCTGAGAAGAAATATTCCACGGTAATTTTTACAATCGCCACGGTCAGTAATAAGAAGCAGGGTGAGGATTCTGCCTAAAAAATAGTCCATCACTCCAAGAAAATGGGCCGACCACGCATTAACACTGCCAGAACCTCGAACCCTACACTGCAAAAATGCTGTTTCTATCAAGGTTGTCCTCAGTAGCTGCCCATCCTCCTCTGCTGAAAGTAGGTGGAATTACATCAGGGAAGCTTTGTATACCACATCAATAGATACTTTCGGCATGAGTGAAAGGCAAAACCCAGATTGGTTCGGTGCTGGGCTCTCAGAGCTGGAACCAGTTATCGAAACAAAGTGCACAGTCCTGATGCAATACAAGAGCGAATCTTTCACAAAGTCACTCGAAAAACTCAGATGGGCAAGAAATAAAAGACAACTGAATGCCAGACACTGTGTAAATAGCCATTGGCAGGACATCTGTCAGAGTATCCCGTCAGCAGCTGACAATGGCGACACCCATGGGATGTATGCCGGTTTGAAGAAGGCCCTCGGTCCATCTGCAACCAAGTCAGCCTCTCTGAAATCAACTCTTGGAGATCTCATGAAAGACCAAAGCAAGCAAATGAATGGATGGGTGGAGTACTACCAGCATCTCTACTCACTGGAGAACACAGTCGCTGAGGTCATAATTGAGGGAGTGAAGATCTTGCCAGCCATGTGCGAACTTGACAGTCTGCCGTCTATAGCAGAGCTCACCAAGGCTATTGACTCCCTGGCCAGTGGCAAGGGTCCGGGAAAAGACGGCATCCTCTCAGAAATCACCAAAGCCGGCAAAAACACCGGTCTGCTTCGGCACCTTCAATAGTTTCTGTGTCAGTGCGGGGAAAATGTTACAGTCCGTCAGGATATGCGGGAGGCTATTATTATGCGTATGTTTAGGAACAAATATATATCTACATTCCCATGTATGTACGTATGTATGTCCGTATGTATGCATGCATGTATATATATATATATATATATATATATATATATATATATATGTGTGTGTGTGTGTGTGTGTGTGTGTGTGTGTGTGTGTGTGCGTGTGAACGTATGTGTGAATATATTTGCATACGTGTATGTCTGCATATGTTTTCGTATGTACAGCAAAAAAATATTTATTGGGATCCATGGTTTCTTACTTGTCTAGAGTGAATGAACGTGAGATCCCCTACGCCTTTGATACATGTAACATGTAACAGCCATTTCTCACTCAGAACATGTCGCTTTCTTTCAAAAGGCCAAAGACATTTTAGTCGATGCGATCCAATGTTTGGACAAAAGAAGGGTGGGAATGACGTCTGGAATATCTTTACTGATAAATGTGTTGGATAGTTGCTGATCCGCGGGTTGAAATAATACACCAACATGATGAGTCGAAATGTATTGTAAACATATCGACAATATCACCCTTGCAGGGGATGTGCCAACCATTTCAAATACCTCTAAAGTTCCTTTCTATTCCTGTTCACCTCCTATTACATGAACTTTCACTTCATTTGTTGAAATTCGAGCTCTTCCTACCGACTCATTGGAGCAATGGCAGCTATATAGAAAGTCATTTGTACTTGAATGTAAAATCATAATTATAATAAATTAGATATTTTCGGCAGGCTACAGCATGTATACTTGCATCTACTTGTCTATTAAGTGATTATATAGAATTTGAAGTTTCGGTAACGTAGTTAATGCGTAGATTATTAGGAAGCTAAGAAAAATAATTACCAGGCAGAAAAGAATTATTATGAGTAAACAAATAAGTAATATTGAAATCATTAATTTAAATGCGAGTTGCAGCTTGGGATTAGCTTAGGTGTTGTGTTAAAGTTTCATCGGTTAAGTATATATTTAAGTGTACACAATTGAACATTAGTTGGCATAAATACATTTTTGGAGTATATATTACTCATTGTATGTTAGCCAAAACACCAGACATCCTACCGGTTAGTCTTGGACATTTTCGAAAAAAGAAGAAATATTAACAAAAACAGTATAAAAAGAACCAGATCGTTTTTCTTACATTTTTTTTTTTTGTCGCAGAAAAATGAGAACCTCCAACTAACTAAATATACATTGTGGGAAAATTCAATTAACATTCAGTTACATTAATTATATTAAACATTCCGTTATGTTATCTCACTTAATTGTTTTACCTCTGTAAGTCGTATCCTTTTTGTGTTAATAAATTTCTGTGCATTTATTTTAAATATGAGTGCGAATCAGAGTCCATTTTCTAACTAGACACAGTGAAAGTTTTTCATAAATAGCCTCATAACATTTCTGAAGTGCTTTCATTCCCTCTCTTTCTCATTTTCTTTCCCGTATTTGAACTCATTTTCTCTTTGACACATCTATGTGCACATGTTTGTCTATGAGCATATATTTATGCGGACATGCAAGAGGAGCAGGTGGTCCATTTAGTGCGTTCGTCTCTTTGAATTGTTTACTGTATGAAGTAAATAATCATTGTAAAGTGAAAATGGAAGCCTGGAAACTCATTTGGTTCTGACGATCCCGTATTGGAAATGCCTCTGCAGAAATTTAATCAGAATTAGTGTGAGAAACTGGATTGAATAAGACAACATAGTGAGATACATGCAGAGTAATACAAAACAATTCTTGAACATTCATATGAAAATATTATGAGGAGGAACGTAGATGAAATGAAATAAGAGATACACGTGAATAACATGAAAGGTTTGCTAATCCAAGGGTTGAACTAATACACCTACGAGAGATATTCTAAATAGTGTATACTCATTGACAATAATCAATCTTCCAAGTGGGTCTCCAAACAGTTCGAATTCATGCAAATTATGTTACTTTTCACTATCTGTTTCAGTAAAAGTAGTAAGAGGGACTCAGAAGTTCTTTGTCAGCCTAACATCATGTAAGCGTTCTTTGTCATCAATAAGGCATTGATGATATCGATTAAACATTTTCCAAAAAATTGCTTAGATGTTATGTCACTTAGGAAATCTTAATATTAGAATATGGGTTTAAATCTCAACCATTTGCCATAAGAAAGGGAATTACTAATGTGATTCTCCTCGCCTGAGACTGGCATAAGGTTTGGTGCGATAACATTGCTGCTTAAATTTAAAAAGAATGTCCATTTAGTCTTATCAACAACTTGCGTAAACTGATATTTTCATTGCCACCAAAACGCTGATATACTACAATTTTCCCAATTTTCAAGACATACAACAGCACAATCTAGAGACTATGGAATCTCTATTCTATCACTAACAAATTTACTTGGAATATCTTCAATTGAAACTCTATACTATTCAATTCACTCATGTTTCACCTCATACGAGGGAACATCTATGCAAACGCATCGATTGCACCAAATGACAAAATAAATGAATAAATAAAAATAAATAAATAAATAACAGCCTAATCTTCTACCTATATACTCCTGTGATTTTTAAGATGTTAGTGCCCGTTACATAATATATTCCCAGACACACCAAAAAGTCATAATGTTCAGGTTTGAATTCAGCTGTATCACATTTGAGTCTGAGGTACGATTAAGCATAAAATAAGACTAACATGTTTGTGTGTGAGTGTGTATTTTGATTCAGTTATATAATGCAATGTCCGTGTTTGCATTTGCAAGCGTCACACTTTCGTTATGTTCGCGAATTGTTTTCGTCATTAGCTTCATACGAATGAAGCCCAAACTCTTCCCACACACTGTTTACATTAAATGGAGAATTTAACACTAGGATGCAAGTAAAAAAAAAATCGTTGAATGTTTTTGTATATTTTTGCTCTCTCTCTCTCTCTCTCTCTCTCTCTCTCTCTTTCTCTCTCTCACAAACACATGAACATATGCATACGTACAAACTTATATTGTGTTTGAACGTATGTATGAATGTATATGTCTATGTGTTTGCGTTTGTGTGTGTGTGTGTGTGTGTGTGTGTGTGTGAGAGAGAGAGAGAGTGAGAGAGAGAGATAGAGAGAGAGAGAGAGAGAGAGAGAGAGAGAGAGCAATAATATACAAAAATATTCAACGATATTTTTTTACTTGCATCATCCTACTGTTAAATTTTCCGTCTAATGTAAACAGTGTGTTGGAAGAGTCTGGACTTGATTCGTACGAAGCTAATGATGAAAACATTTCGCGAACGAAAGTATTACACAAATGCAAACACGGACATTGCGTTACATAACTGAAACAAAATAGGTAATTTATTGAATTATTGCCTAAACAAAACTAAATCGTCACGATTATTTCCCCGCATATAATGATCGGTGATTAATTTCCCACATTTTGATGAATGTTGTTCTATTTGAAACTGGATGACAGTTACTGATTGCATTGACCACTTAAAAATAAAAGTAACGCTGTTTGTGTTTTGAGTACTGCCACGGCTCTTTAATATTTGTTGTTCCTAGTCTAAACCTTTGGAAGCAGAACCCAAATTTAACATTATTAAGATTGTATTGTGAACAAAGAGAAACGCTGAAGCTGGCAGCAATCTTGCATTTAAAGCTTTGAAGAGATATGTGGACTTATCTTTATGACAGAATCACTTTTTGTGGGAACATATCAAGTACAAAACATCGTTTCGTTGTTCGTCGAAAGGTTCCTTCGTCTAATTTTACTATGATACCACTGCTACTTGAGCATGCTGTGGTGATTGTCCAGACGTCTTTTTAATGATAGAATTGGTAAATTTTTTGTTACCTGTCGCTATCATAGCAGCGTAATCTGCAATTCCTAAACATTGAATATTTGGAAGTTGGGACAGGAAACTTTTCTTTACATCTCCATATACTAGAACAGAACGAGTGCCATGTATTACGCGTATTTTGATGTTTATCACATCTGACACGGCAAGAACTACATTCAATACCACAAAGCATCTTAGTTACCGATCACATCCAAAGCTCGACAAATCCTATCTTTAGTATTCACATTTTTACATTGTTTTAAAATTTGGATACATAATCCAAATTACACATGTGCGCTTATATTGTAAAGTAAGTGTAGCTTGTTTGGGGTCAGCTTAAGTATACATATATACGTACGCACACAATTGCGCGCACACACACATATCACATATACATGGAATCATATATATATATATATATATATATATATATATATATATATATATATATATATATATATATATATATATATATATATATATATATATATATATGTATATACAAATGTAGTTCTGATATGTACAATTATATGGATACATACATGCATATATACGTATGCATACAAACATTGTTACAAATTCTCTGCAGCAGTATTTTCATATAATTATACATATCTCCGCAGAGAAATTCGTCCACATTTGATTGTAAATTTTATTCTAAGTTTAATGTTTGTGAACGAAAGGTATAAGTTGTGTGTGTATGTGTGTTTGTTTTTTTTTTTTCTAAGCTGAAAGAACGAAATAAGATAAATTGATTGTAAACATTTCCGGAGGCGTCGAAGGTTTTATCATTAATGAAAAATACCTTAACGTATTTATAAAGACTATGAATGAATTTCTGATATATTACATAACCTAATTGAAGACTACTTAAAAAAAGTCTGTCATATTACTATGGTATCTCCATTTTCGAGCATCTTCGTACACTTTCTTTATAATTTGTACCTCATAAAAAGAAAAGGGACACAGATATGATAAATGTATCTCGTTGAAATATATGAACAAATCCTTTGAAATTTGGTTTATGAAAAGAACAATTTCCGCCTTTCTCTGAAGTAATATCATAGCCTACAAAATATTGTAACACTTTTCAGAATACATTTCCCGGTTTTTAAATAGCCCTGTGTTTATTTCAATGTATTTTATATTCTAAAAGGAACATCTGACAACACATTTAGCCGAGAAGAGAATAGATAATAATAGTGTGTTCAGGTATATAATATAAGCAGTTTTCCCAACTTGTTGCATATATCCTTTGAAAAGAGCCTCAAAAAAGAAAGATTATACATATATCTACATTATTAGATGAACAAACTATTATAGCTGCTTCCAATGAAAGAGCAGATGTTCTATAATTCCTATTATACCATATATCTTGATGTCCATCAGGACATTTTGACAGGTAGAAAATGTTTTATGGGAAGGGTTTTAACTGTTCGAATTATTATGCCAACACACATGCACGTATACAAGATGCTTACACACAAACACACACACACACACACACAAACACACACACACACACACACACACACAGATGCATACGCACGCACAGACACACACAACACATACAGATACAAACACACTGACACCACGCCCACACTAATATAAGACATATTTACAGTGACTGATATGTAAGTAGATAGACAGAAAGAAAGATAGGTAGGTAGGTAGATATAAAGAAAGGAAGAAAGAAAAAAAAGAAAGAACAGAAGAAAGAAAGACAAAAAGAAATATGTATACATATAGATGTCATATATAGATAAATAGAGAAATAGATTTTTTTTGTTAGTAGTGAGAAAAACTGTAAAGCATTGAACGTATAGAAACTACTTCAAATAAACGTGAGGTAATGGATAATTATATATTATATATATGATATACATATATATATAAATGTAATACTATATATATATATATATATATATATATATGATATACATATATATATAAATGTAAAAATGTAATACTATATATATATATATATATATATATATATATATATACATATATATATATATATATATATATATATATATATATATATATATATATATATATATATATATATATATATATATATATATATAGATTCAAGGCTTGAATATGGTACTTATGCGAAGGCACCCGAATATCACATCCCAAAAGGATGGGTGATTAAAATCAAATAATAAGCAACACGGATTTCAAAAGTGATTGCAGTACGCACGTTTCATGCTACTTCAATTTATTTAAGTAATGTGAGCATTACCTTAAATGCAATATGAAGAGCAATCTTCAGCTGCACGAAAAAAATGTAGAAAAAAAGACATATTACAAATGTGGCAACATATTAAAACCAAGTGGGAGAGAGCAGAGGAAGAATATATAAGTACATCTTGACATAGCAGGGTCTATCAGGCTATATATATATATATATATATATATATATATATATATATATATATATATATATATATATATATATATATATATATATACATACATATATATATATATATATATATATATATATATATATATATATATATATATATATATATATATATATATATATATATATATATATATATATATATATATATATATATATATATATATATATACATATACATATATATACATATATATAAATATATATATATATATATATATATATATATATATATATATATATATATATATATATATATATATATATATATATATATATATATATATATATATATATATATATATATGCATATATGTTGTATGTAAGTACTTCATCCTTTTATCTACCTATCTATCTATCTAGCCGTCTACGTAGCTAGCTATCTACCTACCTGTGTGTTTGTCGGTCTGTCTCTCTAAAAATGTATCTATATTTTTTTATTTATATATATGTATAATACGGTACTTTATACATGTGTGCGTTGTGTGTGTATGTTTGTGTGTATGTCTCTCTGTGTGTCTGTGTGCGTTTTCGTGCCTGCGTACGAGTGTGTATGAGTACACATGGCTATAAGCGTCTTTTGTTTCTTCGTTCAAAATATAAATTATCAATTTCGATTATTATTCCAGCTGATATTGATATATGGAATTCATGTCTAGTTGATATGTAGCTCAGCTGTTTAGTAAGTGTTTAGGAAAACACGCCCAAGGGGCAGGGAAATAATTTAGGAGAGTGAATCAATTTGTGGACAGGTTTGGAACAAAGTTTACATGACGCCGAATGGAAGAGAAGTAAGTTCAAACGGGCTTAGATTCATATATCGAACATGAAATTACGCACCTTCGTAACCCAACCATTAAGTTAAGCATTATATTATAGCAGCTATTCCATTACAGATATATTTCAAGTATTAGTTCGTGCAAATATGGAAGTATTTCAGTTCATAAATATTTCAAGTTATGTATCGATCATTTTGCTTGCAACTATTTCATTGTTAATCAGATCTATAGAGCAGCCAAACGTCAAGAGAGAGGTTGCTTGGGTCCACTTGTATTATTCGCTGTCAAACAATATATCGTACAAGCCATCACACTACCTGCAGGTTATATACATTTTCATAATATAGATATCTATAGTTTATGTCAGTGGGGAATTCCGCACCTTCTGCGAATACACGAGTTATCTGTACACTATCAGATTTACTTAATGCAATGGATACCGGAAACGAAATCCGTATGTAACAATACGTAAGATTAAGAAAATATGCGAAATCACATTGGCGTATACATGCGCAAACACACACACACATATGCATACGTATGTATATATACACATATATACAAACACAGCGACACACTCTAGTTTGCATAGATATGAACCAAATATGCTTTTCTAACTTTGGCACGCTAAAATGAAATATATATATTGCTATCTCATTAGATTATTTAATACAAATAGTACAACACCTCTTGCAATCATATTATATTATATCATCTAATATAACATATCGAAAATGGATGATGCTGGTGACTTATTTGTTTTGAAATGCTTTCTTTTTAATGAATATTTGCGAGAATATATTTACAACTTAAAGAAAAGAACTTCAAGATTCATTTGACAGAAAGTGTAGAAGAGTAATTTTAAGTTTAAATCTAAAG
This sequence comes from Octopus bimaculoides, assembly GCF_046866305.1. Lineage (NCBI taxonomy): Eukaryota > Metazoa > Mollusca > Cephalopoda > Octopoda > Octopodidae > Octopus > Octopus bimaculoides. The sequence goes on along the minus strand of NC_142934.1, from coordinate 101,696,351 downwards.
TTCTGCGTAGATAGTTCTACTTATAACTTGGTTAGCTTGAATAAGTCATACTTTTTATTTTCTTTCAGATTAGCGTTTGCTGTAAAGGAAAGTCCATGCTGATGTGGATATTAAATTTCAAATCGAATTATTCTGGAAACACTCAAAAATCATTCTGATATCTACATGCTACTGCAGAAAAAGATAGTCCCTTTTACGTTGCCTATCATAACAGAAATAGGACAAGTGTCAAAATACTTTTCTCCGGCAAAGCGTAATTTGTCAGAATTAAATACAGGAGAACACTCAAAATTCCAAGTCCGACACAAAAATTAACTCCGTGGTATCCCAGAGAGAACATCAGAATTGGTAAAGCAAATAAATAAATAAGACAATACAAAAATACGACTACTAAATGATGTGCATACCAGGAAAGACTATGCGGGTCGAAATACACCATTATTTTAGTAAACTACGTAACGATAACGAAGTAACGCCCAAAAGATATAACACCATCTGATCTACGAAATACTCAACGATTTCCGTGCTTGACATTCGATTAAATCCCACGGACTAAACAACATATTAGAGGATGTATGCTAGTATGCATGTGATATATATATATATATATATATATATATATATATATATATATATATATATATATATATATATACAACATACGTATTTGTGTCTGTGTGTGTGTCTGCGTGTCTGAGTGTTTGTATATAGTAATGAGGAATGGTGAGATATATATCAATAAAAGTTACTTCATAAATTACATAGTTTTTCGCATAATATTCCGACGCTTGTTCATGTGGATTAACTGCCTTAAAGTCCTTTGATATACTAGATATGTCAGTTTTAGTAAAATCAGTCAATAAAACTTGACTTATTACTTATACAAGGGGATTTCCCTTGTATAAGTAAGAGCAATATAGTAATCTGCTTTCTTACTACCCAAAGAGATCATTCTAAGTTAAAATGAAATTATAACTATAGACAAATATTTCACTACGGTCTCCACTACCTTTAGACCAAATAATCTATATTTTAGGAAATAATATTTATTATCAGTAATTTCAGTTCGCTTCACTTAATAGTGCAGGATATACCTCGAATAAATATGTACAGATATTGTCAATCTTTGGATTAGAACGTGTACGACGATTGATGTGAATGAAATAGATTAACTGCAGATAAGTATTATACCAAAGAACCCTAAGAATCTTTTTCCTCACAAACACGTGTTGGAGCGTAATATGAAGAAAATGTTTCTTATTAAATTTTAATGTTGTAAAACTCTCCATTCTTCATTATAAAATCTTGGCACTGTATTGTGTATTCTATGTGACAAGAACTCAGTGTTTGCCGTTCGAAAGAAGTAAAATTTAATGCTTAATTCTAAACGATTATGAATGTTTCTTATCACTCCATAAGGGTAAGCAAATCTGCGTTTCATCAGAGTGCTCGTAAGATATTTGCCCCATTTAAAATCTCTATTCCTTTGCGCTATATACATATACATACATACACACATGCATACATAGATACATACATACATATATATACATATATATATATATATATATATATATATATATATATATATATATATATATATATATATATATATATATATATATATATATATATATATATATATATATATATATATATATATATATATATATATATATATATATATATATATATATATATATATATATATATATATATATATATATAACGAAGTTTTAAATTTATGGTCGGTCATAGAGTTTCGCATCTAGAAGGTGCTTTCTGGTATAGTTGAGGCCTCAGACTCAAATGGCTGAAGGTGCAGGACCTATCTAAAACTGGAGGAAGAAATACATAACGGTCAGTTGACTGTGTAAACAAAAAATAATCGTCAGAGTAGCAAGACGGTGTACAAGGCACGGGGTTATTCCCCTAATATCGGCTCTGGTCATAGTAGTATTTCAAGGATCTTTAGTGCGACTATTCAACGAACAGGTAATTCCAAATCTGAAAGACATTATACGAGGGTTTTAACTGAATGCCACGTTCTTAGTGTTTAAAAAGTTCCTCAGGTCTAACGAGTTCCTTTAGAATTCTTGCCCACTAAGCCAAGCAAAGCTTACATCGCCCGCTTCCTTTTATATTAGCCCCCGGTTATTCAGAGAATTTCCATTTCATTATTTATGGCGTTCCTTCCTCTTTTAAGCATCAAACGTGGCTGACCAGGGACGTGACGCTGCGCATTCCGGTATTCTAAAAGAGTTGATATGGTTGTATATGCATTTTTTTTTCATTTTTCTTAGGTGCATATAATCAGTTGTTAGAACTCAGCATAACCTTGTAAATGTTTGGGCCAGTACAAAGCTAAATATCTTTGTGTGTGTAAGCTCATGAAAATAATTCCTGATGACATGTAATTGCTGTGGGCACGGTTCCGCTAATCAGGTAACAGCTAATTAGTGAAGCTAAGTTTTCGTTTAGCAGATTAACGTTTTCACTGACTTTGGAAACCATTAGCGGAACAATTATCTACCGCTATATTTAAATCCGCTGACTATAAGTCCACTAGCAAAATTCATACGTTTGTTCCTGTGTTTTGTGGGCTTCTCTCGTAGAATTCGTCATGCATAGTAGTAGTAGTAGTAGTAGTAGTAGTAGTAGTAGTAGTAGTAGTAGTAGTAGTAGTAATTGAGTTTTCAGTTTATGCTGTAGCACTTTTAGCAGTAGCAAGTGACATGGATTAGCTTAAGTAATTCAGAATGATCCAAATAGACTGCGTAATACATCAAACAATTCTCTTCCACCAGTGAACTTTAGAATTACTGGAAGTACTACTTTTCAAATGTCAATTAGTAGATACGCTAAAGATTTACTGTGTTGTGGAGACTGGGCGTTTTTGGCGCTAAAATTTCATAAAACTATTGTTTTTTGAAATGGGTAATATTTCTTCGGCGCCTATATTTTCTCGATACATAAAACGATTCCTGTATATTGTTTCAATAATTGCTTTCCAAAATGGTTACATTTAATAATATCACACGAGAATTATTATTTACTTCTGCCTGAAGGCTTACATCTTCTAACAAATTCAGTACAATTACATGATTACAGATATATCCACTCTTATCGATTTATCTTCGTTCATTAGTTGGTTTTGAATACCCAGAAGTTGCTGTACAGAGAGAACATTACATATGCATAAAAGACACATATTTAAGACAGTTTCTAAGTTAAGATACAATGTACTTTTCGAAGTTTATAACTACACCCTGTTTACCTTCAAGATTTCATTTGATCTTCATCATAGTGGGAGCTCTGGAGACAATTGTGCAGACATGCATATTTTCACACACACTCACAAAAACACGCACGCACACATAAAACACATACACACATACTTAGGTACACACAGAAACTGAGATATAAATATTTATGTGTATATGTATATATATATAAGTAAACGTAACGTAAAATATAAAATATATACATATATATATATATATATATATATATATATATATATATATATATATATATATATATATATATATATATATATATATATATATATATATATATATATATATATATATATATATATATATATATATATATAGATATATATATACTCTTTTTCACTTTTACTTGTTTCAGTCATTTGACTGGGGCCATTCTGGAGCACCGTCTTTAGTCGAGAAAATCGACCCCAGGACTTATACTTTGGAAGCCTAGTACTTATTCTATCGGTCTTTTTTGCTGAACCCGGAACCATGTGGTTGATAAGCAAGTTACTTACCGCATACATAATATATATACATATATATGCATATATATATAAACTCAAATAAATGTTACAGACATCATTAGGGTATAGTAAAAATCAAATGAAAGTAGTTTAGTTAACCATACAAGGAATGTTGAAGATTACAGTTGATATTCAACTCTAAGGTAAAAGATAAACCATAGGTTATATTTATTTATTTAAATGAAATACGAAAATAGAGAGACAATAAATTATTATTTATTAATTTAAGAATAAATTGACATTTCTTACAGCTGTTTCAATTCTAGACCATCAAAAGATTAATTAATAAAAGTGAAAATTATTTGAAAGTCGAATCTCGTCAGAGCTAGTTTAAGGTATACAAAATAGGTGTTCAGTTCCTGCATGTTGAGTTTTAATTTTAATAATTAATTTTCGGAAGGTCTCGAAGTGAAACAGCTGTAAGAGATGTTGTCATTTCTTTGTTTTAATAAATAAATAATTATTCATTTATTGACACTATATTTTCATATCTTAGATAAGAAAGACGGAAGATGGGAGATACAATAATGTTTATTGATTACTACAAGTGTTTCGACCCAACTAGTATCGATCCCTCATGGATGATTATTGTACAGCTGGTATAGATATAGCCATCGGTCTAGACGTGTCTGCTCAGGTGTTTGGAAAAGGTATCTCGTGAAAATCAACTCTGTTTCACACAAATTATTTCAGCCTGTTTTCTCCTGAGTCTTCGTATGTAGAAAAGGGTAAATTAAGGGATAGAACTTCATTTTTATAGAAGATACGTAACAAAGATGAGATACAAAAAGAAGCAAATACACAATGCAACGATAAATAATTATCACGTATAGCCGTTAGTAGATATGGTGGGAATACACAAAACAACCGAGTAGTGGCTGTCAGACATCATCCCTAACACACCTGGCTACCTAATTCTCCAGACTGCAACCATCTTAATTATTATGTGCGAGGCGAAGTTTAGCGACAGCCTAGCAAGACTACTTGTAAAACCAAAGTTGAACTGAGGGCGATGATTATAGCAGCATTTACAAACTTAAACAAGGAGACCGCCCTGAAGATTTGCCGGAGATTCTGAACTTGTCTGGAGTTCACGGTCGAAGACAATGGCGATTTTATTGAATAAATTTACTCTTTGGTATTTCAAGGTATTTTTATGTAAATTTGGTAACATAACATGGAATTCCTTTGAACGGGACTGGCATGTTATGTTGGCAAGCAATCGTTATAACATTACGGTACATTTCTATATTAACACCAGCGCGATTACTACTTTTCTAGGTTTATAATGTTAAGAAAATTAATTTTCATGGTCGCATTTATATATATATATATATATATATATATATATATATATATATATATATATATATATATATAGAGAGAGAGAGAGAGAGAGAGAGAGAGAGAGAATTTCTCATATATGTTGCTATAAAAGCATCTCTCGTTTTGTTAGAGGAGATTTTCACTTTCAAAAACAAAATTTAGTGGAATTGTAACTAAAAATTAAATTTAAGACGTAGATTGTATGATGGATTATTGATTATTTACGAAGAAAATGCATAAATGAAAAAAACTTAAGAAGAGCATTTTCTTAAATTTGGAAATTAAAAATGTCTTTTGCGGGGGGGGGGCGGTTATAAAAGTGTTTTTAATTTATGAAAAATCAAATATTTACATAAAATTGAAGATAGAATAATAGTCATTTTTTATTGCAAAATTAGGGTACTTAAGACGAGCCTGGTAAATGATGGTTCTGGGGTCTTGTGGTTTGTAACTTTTGGTTAACCATGGCGCAACCGTCAATATAGTAAGAATCCCTGCCATTAATTTGGTCTGGATGGGTAATATCAAATAATTCAATCACAGCTTATATTTAAATGAAACATGAACAAATATTATCATCACTTACATGGAAAAATTTAAATATTATCTTTCAGTATTTTATAAGGTAAAATCTAATATTATTAATTGACACGTTATTAATTATCTTATAACATAAGTGCCTGGAAAAATCATAGTTTACATGGAAAAATCTGCGCATGAAAAATAATATTGTTCAGATTATAAACCTGGAAAAGTACAGGATAAGTTATTATACCTGTAAAAGTATAGGACAAACTAATTTATTACCTTAAATACAGAAAAAAAGAGACTAATTATACAAGCTTACAAATTACCAGAAACGCTTTGTACAATAAATTTAAAAGATGAGAACTGTAAGAGTGATAAGTTAGAAGAACTGGCGTTCTTTACGTAAAAAGTCTCTTTTCCTTATCTTTTCTAGAAGTAATAGTTTGTCCTATACTTTTACAGGTGTGATAAATTGTCCTGTACTTTTCCTGGTTTATAATCTTAAAAATATTAGTATTTTCACGCTCGCATTTTTCCATGTAATATATTATTATTATTATTATTATTATTATTATTATTATTATTATTATTATTATTGTTATTATTATTCGCTTCATTATCTTATACTTATTGCATGGTTCACCTACGCACACACAAGCATGCGCGCGTGTGCACTCACACGCATACGCGCATGCGCCCTCACACGTGAGGACAGAGGGACGGACAGACAAACAGGCAGACATATGGGTAGATAGATAGATATATTGGTATATAGATAGATAGATTGGTATATAGATAGATAGATACAAAGTGATAGAGAGGGAGGGAGAGAGAGGGAGAGAGAGGGAGAGAGAGAGGGAGAGAGGTAGAGGGAGAGAGAGAGAGGGAGAGAGAGAGGAGGAGGGAGAAATAAGTAGACATACATATTTTATTGTATCACACTATCATCTTACAGGCTTGTGTTTATTCGTTTTGTTTGTGTTTGTGTATATCTAAGTAACGACATATCCGTTTGCAAACCTTTTACATTAATTCATATGCTGAGGACGATGACTGGACCATATACAGGTGCACCTCCGGTATGCTATCGGAATATTCCGTTAACATCACACCGTATGGTGGTATTAAGGTTCTATACACCATGTGATTTTCTTTGATCTCTTATGTATATTTTTTAACTGAATACTAGTTTATGTAATTTTACAATTATTTTCCAAGTTTACCTTCATATAATTTACCCTCAGTGCATTGTTTTAGACGAATATATAAACAAAATATCAACAGTTTATACTCTTACTCTAATAATTGCTGTAATACTCTAATAATTATTGTAAGGATGAAAAACAACAAATTCAAATTCCATCGATCTACACTCAGAATCAGACAAACGTACGTTGGGATACAAACTGAAATTAATCTTCATGTCAAATAATCATATGGTTCAATATGAATATTAAAACGAATATAAGAAGGCCTAGAACGTCACGCGTGTTCAAACGCTGACAAGCGAATGGTACTGCAAATTTAGTGTGTAACGAGATAGCTTTCATATAGCAGGAATTATAAAACATGAATTATAACAATAACTGGCGTTTATTATGAACCCTTTTTCTACACGTCTCTCATATACTGCACCATTCAATACTTCTATATATCTAAGGTGTTTCGCTTATTCCTTAACTTTGTGTAGCTTCATATGGGAGGTTTATATATATATATATATGTGTGTGTGTGTGTGTGTGTGTGTGTGTGTGGGTGGGTGCGTGTGTGTGTGTGTGTGTGTGTGTGTGTGTGTGTGTGTGTGTGACAATTATTGTGTCGCCATAATAAGACACAGGGCTGCGGGTGTCTAGGCGGAAGCCTGCTCCGGCTCTCGTCAGTTATCGAGACAATTAAAATATGCTATGAAAATTACCATTAAATTAAGGCATATTACTGTGATTCACAATTGTCTTACCAGTAGTACTAATATATATATACATATAGTGAGATAGAAAGATATCGATAGATCAGGAGAGAGAAAGAGAGATACAAGGAGAGAGGGGGAGAGAGTGGGATAGAGAGAAGAGTGGTTGATTCAAATATGCAGATAAAATTGAGTTTTATGTACAAAATGCATGAGCATGCAAACATATCTAAAGAGTACACAGACTCAAAATGTTCAGCTGATAAGCAATCAAGTACGTGTGTATGTGTGTTTGTATATATATATATATATATATTGTAACAGCATACTTAATCATACTACATACACTCAAAGAATGAGAGGGGACAAGGCCTTTACAAGGCGGACAGGTGTTTCTGAGGGATGTTACTTTGTAATTGTGGCAGATGTAGTTGATCAAAACGTTGCAGTCGGAAATGCAGGTAAGTATTGGCAAACTCCAGAACATGCTAACTTGGATCACGGTGAAGGTATCGGAGTGTAAGTGCCCTAAGTGTGTTCTATAATGAGAATCCCTAGATCTCATTTGCTGAATCTCTGTTCCTGGCTCCCTCCCTCACCTCTCTCTCTCTCTCTGTCTCGGACTCTCCGTGTGTGAGTGTGTATATATATATATATACATATATATATATATATATATATATATATATATATATATATATATATATATATATATATATATATATATATATATATATACAGAAACAAATGTGTTACGTTCTACACTGATTGTTGGATAAGAGATTTGATTCGAAAAATGACACTCCAACACAGTAAAAATATATATTCACCAGTACATTTATACGCCTTGTCTCTGCCAATACATGCTCTGGATATAGAGAAAATTATATAGAATAAACATACATATCTAAGGTAAATATATACGTTTCACATACCCTTTGTAATTTTATTATTTCAATAACTGTTTCATCACGATAAATATTGCTAAACTGTAAATACTTCATAATAATACATAGGTAATTCATTTAAATAAGCTCATATTCAATAAAATTAGACGTTGCATTTATCTAAATAGGATCTTTTTTTCTTTTTTTTTTTTCTGTTAAACGTAGGTTTCGCAAAAAAAATGGAAGAATAAATAAATATACCAGTGCATAAAAACAAACGAACACACCGTCAAGCACGCACATATGTGAGCACAGACATAGAAATATCAATGCATATCCAGGTTTTCGGAACTTGAACAATACAGTAAATAACAACAAAACGATCCACAATTCCAATATCAATTTTTTTTACGCGGATGTAGGGAAGATTAATTAAAATCTATACTGATATACAGATATATAGATATACATGTGTATACATAACGTTTCATATTACCCAACAAGTAGAGATATGGGTGCGCCCACACAGAGAATCACACAGAAGCACATGCGTATATATATATATATATATATATATATATATATATATATATATATATATATATATATATATATATATAGGGTGAATAAGGTGTGTGAGTCTGACTGTATCTGTCCATCTGTGTGGTACAGAGAAAGAATGATAGAGAGACTGCACGTACATATATATACACACACACGCATATATTATATGTTTATATATATATATATATATATATATATATATATATATATATATATATATATATATATATATATATATAGAGAGAGAGAGAGAGAGAGAGAGAGAGAGAGAGAGAGAGACATACAGACAGACAGACAGATAGAGAGAGATAGAAATGAACATCCATTCATATATATTTTAGTGTCTGCGCACGTACATACGTATATATCCATACATCATACAAACACACGCGTCGAAATAAACACACATACGCACACACTCACACGTGCGCACACACATTTAAACCTAATTTATGTAGAAAAATTAGCTGTTAATGTTTCAGTATTACTTTCATTGAAAGCATTGTCGGTGTTTTGAACGGCAGGAAATGAAATACTTTTCACTGCGATCACAGTAGTCCGCTTCGTATTACGTTACTACAGATAAGCAATTAATTTTAATAGTTTTCATTATAGTTTAAGTTTGTATAGTTCATATATCGAGTTAAAGCATATTAAATAACAACAGTGTATTAAGTACAAATGAAACCAGTTTTATTCCTTTAGAGACTATTTTGGGATAAAAGAATTCATTTTTGTATTTCGTTTGCAATTCATGATGTGAGCTACTGTGTTGAAACAGATTCTATAGCATTGCAGGAAGTACATTATGCCAATAATAAACACATGAACTGCTTTATAAGTATTTTTCAACTATTCGGCAGGTTGGCAGAATAGTTAGCACGCCCATTAAAATGCTTAGCGTCATTTCGTCCGTCTTTATTTGCACAGTTCAAATTCCGGCGCAGTTGGCTTAACCTATCATTATCTCAGGATCGATAAAATAAATCATATTTAAGCCCTGGGGTCGATATTATCAACCAACCCCCTCCTCCCAAATTTCAGGCATTGTGCAACTCGTAAAAAGGGTTATTACCCTTCAATGATCTAATCAAATATTTGATCAATCGTTCAGCTAATAATCAATCAACTAGTCCATGATCGTTATGCCACCATTGATCTAGGTCTGCTACAAGTCATTATATCTCCTAGTTTACAGATTCTATTTTATATAAGAACATGAATGAGAATGTATTTTAGGCAGAGACAGAATGAAAGAAAAGGTTTGTGCGTGTATGTATGTGTGTGCGTGTGTGTGTTTGTGTTTGCCAGCGCAATTTTGTCTGTGGATATGTCTGCGTGAAGTTGTAACCTGTCTTTCATGGAGAACTCTTTCCTGTAAGTAAGGGTGTGAGAACATGTTTATTCCTGTGTGTATATTTGTGTGTGTGTATGTCTGTGTGTGCGCGTGTACGTTTGTGTGTGCGTGTGTGTGTGTGGTGTGGGGTGTTATACGGATTTTCTAGATATTGGTTCCACCTCATACTTCAATTCTGGGGTAAAAATACTCTGCTCCGTTGAGCCCTATTTAGGTCGCAGTAAATGAGCAGTAATGCATAAAGAACACTGGATATAATGAACTACAAACGTTTCGGACAACTGTGCATGGCACAGACCATCAGTCTCTTCTAATCCCTGTCGAACTCATTCTTCTTTTTGGGGGGATTTGTTTGATTTATTTGTAAGTGGATTACAGTGGCGAAATATGTTTAGTTTTAAATTTTATGTGTCGCTTAAATCATTTAAATGACATTCCAGTGTACAACTGTGGCCTTGACAGCGGCAACATTTAGTAGAGAGTATAATTTAGTGCAAGATTAGAGAAGGAATAACATGTCTCTAGTTACTCAGTGGTATAGCTTAAATCAGTACACCCAGAAACCAATGAACTACATAGAATGCATAATTTAAAAGTGTATCATTCATAGAGTAATAACAGAAATAATTACAATATGCATGTACATGTGTCTTTGTGCGCGTCTGCGTTTGTGTCTGTGAATGTATGCATGCATGTGTGTACATATATATAACCTTTTATTTGCTTCATCCATTATTTGCTTCATCAATGGTGGGGGGACTACGTAACTGTTTCTTTTTCTTTTTAAATCGGTCCCAGTATTCACACGCCCCACTTAGGTGGGGCATGTAAATCCAACACCCCTGGCAGAAAAAGAGACAGACACAGAAACAAATGCACATATATATATATATATATATATATATATATATATATATATATATATATATATATATATATATATATATATATATATATATATATATATATACACACTTGCACATATGTTTATATATTCGATGGGCCTCTTTGATTTGTGTATATCAGTCAAACTCAACAATTTATCTCGTCGTGGTGAACTTGGTATCAATTGCTCACACAAATGCACGCATAAACATGCGCGCAGACACTCACACACACACACACACGCACACACACACACACAAATACACAAGCACAGACATATACATTCACATATATACACACAACAGCTACAACAACAATGCAAATACACATTTCTATAAATATTTTTTCGTATTTATAATTACATTCTTTGGGTTAGTGAATCTTGAAGCAAACACAGTGAGGTAAATAATGTAAATTGTAGGTTGAAAATCCATTTTCGTTAAAAAGAAATCGACAGCTGCTCATAGGATTCGATCCCTCATCTTCGGTTCACATAAGGATATTGTAAGGATCTTGCATATTTCTGTGAATTGGTTGTATATAAAAAAAAAAATAATGACTATAATATTGATTTCAAATCTTGAAACGAGGACAGCAATTTAGCGTCAGGAGGGATTCAATAACAACAACCCCAGTGTACAATTGGTATTTATTTTATCGACCCCAAAAGGATGAAAAGCAAAGTGTATAGTGACCATAATATTAATGCTAACACCTTTATCAACTCTATGAATCCCGATTTTCAAATGAAAACCATCAATAATTACAAAGTATTGTATGTGTGTGTATTGTTTGTTTTCATCTTGTCGATCAGTATAGTAGGGTTATCTAGGCACCGTTTCAGAGAAAAACAGCACCATGACGCAATTCACTCTGTACTACTGTACTGCTTGGCATTCACGCCGGAAGCTCCAATACGAACATTTCAGAGTGTGTGTGTGTCAATCTGAGGAGAGAGCAGATGATTCGGAAAGAGATGAATAAGCCTAATAGTCATTACGAAGGACAACTCATTCCGATCGTTCTGAAAAGAAAAGAACTCCTGAAATTGTTGGTGAGATCCAGCTCATTATTGAGAACGGTCACACCAAATCAATCAAGCCCATCTTCAGGTACATGGGAGTGTCTGACTTTCTTATCAGGCAGGTGATGCATGTAGATATTGGGTATTCCTCATACAAGATGAGAAAGGGCCAATTTTTATCCTAAGTCATCAAGGTCAAGAGGAAAGACCACCCTACGAAACTTTTGAACAAATTCAAGCCTCCCTCCAATCGAACACGCTTTGGTTCTTCTCAGACGAGAATAACTTTATGACAGGATCAGATGGTGAATACACAGAACAACCGTTGGCTTGCAGTGTTCCCAAAACATGTACCGATAGTGATAACAATTTAACATCCAGTCAGCATCATAGAGTTTGGAATGACGTTATGCCTCCATTCATCTTCCCACAGACTGAACACGGTGGACTACATCAAGTGGCTGGAGGAGGTATTGCTGCCCCGGGTCAAGTTGTTGTCTGCTGGAAGAGCCTATGTCTGACCACAAGACTGTAGAACATGCCAGACAATCAAGCGTACACAGTCATGGCTGTCAGATAATTTCTGCGACTACAACACCCTAACATCTGGCCCGCTAACTCTCCAGACTGCAACCCTCTTGATTATTATGTTTGGCCCCACTTGAGCGAGAGACCAACAAAACCCTTTGTAATAAGTAAGATGAACTCAAGGCAAGGATTATGGCAGCATTCACCAACTTAAGCAACGAGACCATCCAGAAATGTTGCATGAGATTCCGAAGTCGTCTGGAGGCCGCGGTGGAAGCCAATGGCCATTTTATTGAATAAATTTAGTCTTTAACATTCCAATATATTTTAATGTAAGTTTTGTAAACATTTTTTTTCATTTTGGCGTAATTTAGACGGCACTTTATTCACTGCACCTCGTGTGAGCACGCATACACACATACGCAGAGATACACACACACACAGACATACATACACATATCGAGTTACGTGATCACGTGACTGACCAGGCTATGAGATGTTGTTACACATCGTTGGTCACGGTATGTTTTTTTTAATGTTGTGGCCTTCAAATTACGCCATCCCCCTGATTAGGCGAGCAGGCGAACATTGTGTCTCGAAAGGAGGATTGGAGCAACGTGAAGCGTTTTGCTCATGAAGACAACTCGCCGCCGAATCACGGAATTGAACCCACGATCGTGCGTGCAACACTCTATAGATTTGCCATGCCCAAATCAACGAACACAATCAGTAAAAACTTCTCTTATGAGATTTGTATAACGAGAGACATATTTGAAATCTAAACGTCTTTTATTATACAATTATCATATTAACACTCTGCCATAACTAATATGTTCTCTTTTCGATTGCGTGCATTTTGCAACAACAACACACACACACACACACACACACACACATACATGTATGTATATATATATATATATATATATATATATATATATATATATATATATATATATATATATATATACACACAGACACACACAAACGCACGCACACACAAGTGCCTATGCTCACATACATACACAACAAATAAGCAGAATAAGCACAAACAACAAGCACGAACACGCACAAACAAACACATACATGTATACACGCATCCACCTATGAGCAATGTTCTGCGTGAGATATTTCAGATATTTACGTTGCTTCAATTTCTAATCCAGTGAATATTCATGTAATTGCACCGTAGATGACCGCCAGATATCTGACATGCTGAACTCAATAATATGAAATAAAGATTTAATAAACATCAACATATTGAAACTACAGCATGTTGAATAGGAACGTAATCTTCTGAATATAAACATTGAGCCTTCCACAATCTCTAAAACTGTCTAGTAGCAAATTTCCATTTCAGTCTATCATATTTCGAATAATTACTCCGATTTTGTGGAAGGTATATTCATTGTATATCAGACATTGGGAAGCGGTCTTAATTCTATGCTTGCTAATATGATATCTAAGAGTTGTGTAACTAACATAATTTTAAAAAATTGCGGAAATATGTTTATCAGGAATGCATCTGAAATGTTAGGTTTGTCATGTACCACTCATTAAAACATAAAAGTTACAAATAAAATACCTAAATGGAAAGTAGCTTTCGTTGAAAGAGAAAATCCTATTGTTCCAATCAGATAACGCCAAGTTGTTCCTTTGCCTTGCCATATCTACCAACCAAATTCACCAGCAAATAACACTAAGGATTTAAACTATTCGTTATTCAAATATACACTTTGTAGTTTCGATTGCCGTAAATTATTTATTAACTATTAAGGATTACCTTGGTCAAAATAGCAGTAGCCTGACCATTGGTACTTCTGTGACAATGACTTATTTATCTCCTTTGTGAATTATAATACCTCAAACTCACGCATTGAAGCAGACCATGATAGACCCTACACGTTCTTACATTTTAACGCCTTTCATAAACGCCCAGCAGGATCAGTCCTCAAGAAAATACAGGATACATCAGTTTTTGAGATCATTTGTATGAATTTAGGGAAAGACGCATACCCTGTCAAAGAATTGCAGTATTTGAAAACAGATTGTTACACATTACCTTGTGAATAATTTTGTCATATCTAAAGAATCCACTTGCAGCATCGTTGTCTGGTTCAATAAGGAGTCAGAAGCCTTGAAACGTCCGTATCAGATTCTCTTTATCAATTTTGGACATTACGGACATGAGAGGGTCGGGCTACTTTCAGAAGGCGAACTATCTCTCTATCATTATCCTGCGCTTTTAAGGCAACGAATACAGCGTGCCCCTTCTATTTATGAGTCAACATGACGACTATCATTGTTTATCTTAAATGAAAGGTACTACAAAAAAACGTTAGAAGTATATTAAAGCTTGTGAAAGAGGCGTTCTCAACAGTAATGCAACACACGGTATACATATTGGACTCCAGAAATCCTTAACGAACAGTGTATACAATGAACGGGATAATAAATATGTGCTTAATTTAGGTCGAATCATATAACATATAACAAGATGTACTTTATAGACCATATACGTAAAGTGCGTTTAACATTTTACCCTTTAGGGAGATAGTTGATGGCTTAGTAGGCCTTTTCATGAAGAAATTCATATATACGTATGGCCAATATTCATGAACTAAACTACGTTTGTATGCATGAAATTTAGTATATGTCAGGTCAATTATAAATAAATATGTATACACGTATATCTTTGTGTGAGTTATATGCAGGCATGCATACATGTGTTTGTATTTTTGCGTTTAGCTATATATTATTGTGTGTGCATAGGATACAAACCTGAAGCTTCAAATGCATACACATTCATTAATACATACAAACACACACTTCTGTGTGTGTGTGTGTGTGTGTGTGTGTGTGTGTGTGTGGGTGGGTGTGCGTATATATTATTACCTTACACATATACCAATATATATCAATATTCATCGACTTTCACTGTCTATTTCCGTGTGAGTATATTTCTATGCAAACATGCTGTGCGTGTATGTATCTGTGTGTGACTGACACAGAGAGATAGATAGATAGATAGAGAGAGAGAGAGAGAGGGTGAGAGAGAGACAGAGAGAGAGAGAGAGAGAGAGAGAGAGAGAGAGAGAGAGAGAGAGAGAGAGAGAGAGAGAAATGAGAAAGATTGAGAGAGAGAGAACATTGTGTGGAAAATATCAATTCTTCAGTTGTTACAGAGTATGAATTGGAGGAGGTATAAATGGGTGTATGGAAGGAAATCTGTAAGTTGGGAAACTACTACAGCATAAAATAGGACATATTATTCATTGATATATTAGTTTCAAGAACTGAAACAACGAAGACAATCAGTGCAAATGTGCCTAACAAAATTATTTATATGTACAGATGAATCTTAGGAAAAAAAAGGACATCTTTTATCAAGCAATTATTCTACTACTGCTCCGAGGAAAAGAATAAATTGTATCTTGTATATGATTCCAGCAAACATACAAATTAGCATACACATCGAGACACGCTCGTATGTATAGAAAAACGTATGCAAAGATTCCCTACAACTACCGATAAACAGTAATTCATTTATAAGATATATGTGTGTGTGTGTATGTGTCAGTATCGATATACATATATACATGGACGTAGATATGTGTGTGTACATATGTGTGTGTGCGTACATATGTGTGTGTCTATTTGTGTATGTGTCTGTGTATGCGTGTCCTCATGAATGTATGCATAAATGCAAGGCAAAGTAACATAACATAATATATGTTTATATACAAATGTCGCACAAATATACTTTATAAACACTAGAGAACTGTGATAGAACGAAAAATTATTCCTAAGAGACATTGTGGCGTGCAATCAAAGCCTTATTCATACCACTCACCGAAATACACATGAAACACGACGTCGCAGATGCAGAAAAGCACATACCAAATTATGTTGTATTACGAGGCGCCAGAAAAGACAAGAGACACGATAGATTAGCAATGTCCATCCGTGACGATCTCACGCCCCAGATACTTTTGCCACAGGAAAGAGAGTTATTGCACTTTTTGAAGAGAATGACTTGCTGATCAGTTTGAAGTTAGCTTATAGAGCACTTGCAGCACTACTTCTGAACACCATAAATGTGTACGTGATATAATCTCGACATTGCAAAATCATTTGATAAATTCGACTATGGTATGATGTGTCACAAGCTGCGTAATCGTGTCATAGTTGGAAAACTTGGAGAATAGCTACATGACTTTCTAAAAGATAAAAGTCATGTAGACGTGGCCAACGATGCCACATCCAAGGAAGCACCAATAATGAGTAGTGTTCCACAGGGCAATGTTTTTGGGTCACTGCTATTCAAAGTTGCCCTCTCAGACATGCGCTCACTTGCTCGGATAGCCACCCCTGCTTGTTATGCCGATCATACAAAAGTCGCTCACCAGATACAAAGCTCGCGCGACGTTGCGGATCTGGAACACGAGTGGGACACAATATAGAGGCGGACTGAAGAAAATAACATGCCGTTTAATACTGGAGAATTCCAACCCCTGCGCTACCACCACACGATCGTTAATGAAAAGTAGAGAGGATACACTGGCACAGAAGGCATTGCAATCCCTGAATCAAAATCAGTGCGTGACCTGAG
>NC_142934.1:101671429-101673929 GCF_046866305.1 Octopus bimaculoides | reverse complement strand
GATATTCATTGAGAGCTTAGGATTATGTATTGTAATCATCTTCACTGGATGATTGAACTGGATACTGCCTCTCTCAAATTTCAACTAGCTTCTAGGAATTTAATACTCTCATTTCCGTTTGTGTGTCTAGTGTATATTGTCTTATTATGTATGTGCATGCAGTTATATATCCATAGATTTACGTATATATTGAAATTTTACACGCTAAACTAACATATATGTGTTTTACATGCATCTATAGTGTATGCGTACTTACATACACATAAATACGCATGTATATACACACACATGCACGTACACATACGCACATATAAATATACATATATGTTTATGCACACACAATCACAGACGCATACACACACACACTCACACATACACTCATATATATATATATATATATATATATATATATATATATATATATATCCGTCTGTATACGTATGTTTATAATCTCTCTTGTAGTATAAATTTGAGGTATCTCAACTCATACTGGAAATAAATATGTACAACGCGTTTAGATGACTGAAGCGAGACTATTCAACCAGAACATGCTTTTTCACTTTCCAATATATTCCTAATTATCACATGTCGAGAAACAAACATTTGATTGCTCCTCTTCTCTGACATTGAAAAGTGAACTAAGCGGACCATAAACATATTTATTTAGATCTTAAGTATATATGACAGAATAACAAATAACATTTTCAAACGGGGAACAGGTTACACGGTTATGAGTATATGAGTAAATTATTAATATAATTCTAATATATCTGTGTATTTGGATTGACAGAGAAAGGAGCATTTCATATCATTTAGTAGCTCCCGCAGAATTTTGTAGATTTTGCGGTTATTATTTATAAGAAAAGTCACTAACTCCATATGACGTTTGCAGACTAACTATTAGAGATATAGAATGGATACACATGCTAAGGGACCTCTCTGATTCGTGTTTTTCTTGGGCGGATTCTCTTAGTCATTCAGTGTTTAAAACTTTTATGGTATTAAATATAATTATGTGTTGTATATCAATATTTTGTATGTTATAGAAATTTAACCAAATATTTCGTATATTGTAGAGATATAACCAGTTACAGCACATAGATTTCAAGAACAAAATCTTATATGGACCCCACAAGCGCCATATGCACCAGGGTTAGGAAACTGGCTTAGAGGTTTCTGCTATTTAAACACTACCCATGTGGATATCGTTGATATTTGAAAAATGACATAGTAAAATGCAATAATACAGTCTCTCATTGTCTAGACGTGTACACTAAGAGATATGTTGTTAAATACTTTCTTCAACTTTTACTTTAGTAATATGGGAATTTAAGGAGATTTGTCTCTTTTCTGTGACACGAGGAGAAAATGCTTGGCTCCAAGGCAAATTAGATTTAGTAACATACTGAGATATATAATGAATTGATATTCTATTATCCGAATCAAGATTATCTATATAATAGATTCTATAAAGTGTGCATATGTTTGGTTCACTTTCACAGATTAGAGAATATTTTAGATGGTATTTCCAGGGTTTATTGCGGTGCAGCAAAATCAATGAGAGATAGTCAACATTGAACTTGAGAGAACTAAATGCATGCTATACTATTCACCATA
Source organism: Octopus bimaculoides (assembly GCF_046866305.1). Lineage (NCBI taxonomy): Eukaryota > Metazoa > Mollusca > Cephalopoda > Octopoda > Octopodidae > Octopus > Octopus bimaculoides. The sequence goes on along the minus strand of NC_142934.1, from coordinate 101,672,312 downwards.
CTTTTCTTGGTCTGGTACGAATCAATAGTAATCACATTTGTCCTTTAAATCAAAATCTTCATGTACGCTAGTGATTGGAATTAATACTATGAGATCGATAAAAAAAAATTGAAAAATTGCTTCCAGTGTCCTCCATTTTATACTCACTAAACTAGAGAATGAGATGGCGGTGAGATGTTAATCAAAGACCCAGGCGATGATATAAAACAATTCAATACTTCAGTACTGATGAACAATCCCATTGGTATTGTAGATAGGCTGTGATGACTTTTGTGAGGATATTAGAATAATTAATATACTCATCATTTTCACTAGGGAGATATTGAAGTTCATCTGGGAATCTGCATTACATACGAAGCGGTTAAACTTCTAAAATAGAGTTTAGATATTGCTGTCAAACCCAAATGAATAAAATGACTTCTTACTAAATTTTAAAAAAAGGATATGATGATGTATACGGCTCATCCACATAACAATAAGGGGTCCGAAGATAACCAGTGGATATATATTATTTGCTAAATATATAGAATCAAATCTTCATCAACATGATAAATAAGCTAAACGTTCAAGAATATTTAGTCACGTGAAATGTTAGAATCTAACATCTAAATGTTTGATCATGTCAATACATGCATGTAATCATAAGCATGCATACACACGTAGATATACGAAAATATATTGCACATGTAGCCCGGTAGCTTTTCGGAGGAGAACCTTTATTGTAAAATCTATAAGATGGTGAATATTGTTGAGAAATATTTCACAACCACCAATTGTCCTCTTCTGCAATTGTTTATATTAGTAAACTTTTAAGAAACTAAGAAAGGGTGTAGGAGGAGGCGAATACAGCGACAGCAATTAAAAATTAAAAATATACAAATGT